>NC_090656.1:131174776-131474776 GCF_040937935.1 Hyperolius riggenbachi | reverse complement strand
AGCGATCACATGCATCTGCCCGCACTATCATGTGCACAGCCCCCCAAACTGGGACGTGACTAGTGCTTCCCTGCAGCTGTAGCAGCTGCCGTTGCGGACGTGAGGCTCACGTCCTAGTGGCAGAAATGGTTAAGGCACATACACTCTTGCAACTTAGGTCACTATAAATCATTGTTTGAGATCCTTTTAGGCACCTTTACAAGTGTGTAGTAAGTATCCCTCGGCATCAGCAATCAGGCATGCACTATTGTTGTGCACCATTGGAAGTTCTGGTAGGTAGCATGCTTCCTTCTCCCTCCTCTCTCCTTAGAGAAAACGAACAATAATTGTCACCTGTTGGGATAGGGACCTGATCCCTAGGGTGACAGATCCAAACACAAGTTCATATAGACACATTCCTCAACTGCAACAAGCTACGTATACTGTTGCTATGGGTAGGGAGGATGGAGCAGCTTCCGGTGAGCGGGATAAAAGGGAAATATTGAATTTGGCCTTAAGGCCCGGTTCACATTTGCGTTAAAAAGCGGAGCGTACAGTGTGCAAATGGAACGGATGCAAATGGATCCAATGCTAAATCAATGGAATCATTCAAATGCATCCGTTCATACGGATCTGTTCCGCACGTTCCGCTGGACAGACTGCAAATTTACTACAGTACCAAATTTTCCAGAACGCTGAGCTTAGCGGACTAGAAACAGAAGAAAAGCCCTACAATGGGGGCAATGGGGCATGGAACGTTTCTTCACACTAGTAAAGAAATGGACCATTCAGAGGGCATCCACAGGGGGGTGGGGGATGTGGGGACGCAAAGCTGAGCAAGCGGGTGGGTAAGGGAGGGTGCAGCAGCCAGGCGGGTGGGTGAGCGAAGGTTAAAACATACCAAATTGTCTATTGAAGCCAGCGATTTCAAGCATCAGTTTTCTTCCGCGTCATGTGACTACAAGACACGTCATGTGACTAGTCTCATGACGTGTCGTGTAGTCACATGATGCGGAAGAAGATGGAAAGCCTGAAACCCTCTCTATCGCCGGCTTCAATAGACCATTCGGTATGCTTTAACCCTCCGCTTACCCACCCGCCCAGCTGCTGCACCTTCCCTCACCCACCCGGCTGCTGCACCCTCCCTCACCTGGCAAACGGAGTGAAAACCAATCCGATCGATCAGTGATCCGTTTTCACAAATCTGTTTGCCAGTGTGCACCAAGCCATCTGGATCCGGTGAAGCGGAGACCGAATCTACTGTACCAGATCTGTTTGGCTAGATCCGTTACCTTAAATTCAATGTGAACCGGGCCTTACTGTTGTGTAAAGATCCGGTGTGCCGGTTTTTAAATGAGATCAGGGAACACATACACATGCCTCCATGGCCAAAATGGAACCGAATTGCTGCCTTGGATGAAATCTGTCTAGCATGTGTACAAGGCTTAAGAATAAGTATGATAGTCATTTCACTAGTGTAAAAAAAAAAAATAATTGATGACAGCTTCCATGTTCCTAAAATACATTATATCAGTTATATGTGCTTTTTTGAACCAATGTAGCGCAAAAAATGATTGCTGCATACAAAGTTACTCATATCCCATTTAGTAGTAAAATAAACAAAAATATAAAAATGTAGATTTGTGTATGTTCTTAACGTTTTGCTTTTAGAGCTATACCATCTACAATATGAGTTATTTTTAACATGTTTGCATGTTTGGTGCAATTCATTTTATTGTATCCCAAGGGTATAAAGAGTGTAAAGAGTGCAAGACCTAAACTATGAGAGGTTTTTAATAATTAGATGTTCAATTTAAGACCAGGGCCTATTAAATTCCAGAATAAGACAAGACTAGATCATAAGGAAGGAAGGAAGGAAGATCACCTAATTTTACAGGGGATATAACTAACATGAAAAATTGTTATTATCAGGGCTAAGGTGGCCATACTGTAACGGTTGGTGTCAGCACACAGAGAGTATCTGATTATTGGTGATCTGCAGTATCACCAACAATACAGACGTATACCTGATTATTAGTGATCTGCAGAATCACCAATAATACAAGTATGACTAACCTCTGGACACTTAGCAAAGTGTAAGTGTTTGGGTGCAACAGTAACTTTAATAGTTTGACCAGACCTCACCAAAGGGGCTGGTGAGGTACTATCAGTACACTAAGCGTGCACTAGCGTACAAGTTCCAGCAGGCTGGAGAGTACAATAATGAAGAGGCTGAATCTCCCGGGGAGCGGGTGATTCAGATAGTACTGCAGGCACGAGAACACCCGTGGGGTGGGTGACCCAGACTGAACAGGAGCCTAGGAGATACAATAATACTGCAATGACAGATACCCTATAAGAGCAGGTAATTGGGGCTGAACTACAGCTTTAAGAGAACGGTTCCACCAGAGGGGCTAGTGTAACTAGTACCTCACCAGTGGTGAGGGCCCACTGGTGAGTAGAATGGTCAGGCAGGCAAGGTTCGGCAACAGAGAGGTAAGTAAATACAAAATCGTGAGACAAGAGAGTAATCAGTAATCGGGCAGAGGTTCAGCAACAGGAAGGTACGTATCGGTATAGAATCGTGAGGCAAGAGAGTAATCGGTAATCAGGCAGAGGTTCAGCAACAGGTAGACAGACAGGTGGGCAGAAGTACAGGATCAGAAAACAGATTCAAAGTCAGAGTGCTAGCCAGAGTCGTACACAGGAGATCAATACAATAAATATCCTAGCCTGGGTGTGAAATCCTTGGCAACAACACCCCGGAACTAGTCTAACAAATTAACAATAACAAGACTGCAAAATTCCTAAGCTTGGTGTGAAATCCAACACATGGAAAGAAGCAGTTATGATGTCTGGCACTGTAATTTAATTAGAAAGCAGCAGGTGTACAGCAGTGATAAAAAAAACGTCCATGAAAAACGTGTACAAGATGTGGTACTTATCGTGCTGGTTGCTGGATGTGGGAGGCACTGTGGGCGCCAGTGGGTGCACGGCCTTACGACCGTTTCACTCGGGGTGAGCCTTGCTTCTTCAGAGGCCTAAACGTGCACAAGTGCTGGGAAGAGGAGGCCATTAAAATAGCCTATTTCCGTGTAGGTACCCGCCCGGTCCCCCTATGACGTGGGGCCAATTGATTGGGCAGAGCAGACGGCGCATATTGTTGACAGCGCCACACGTAACACGTAAGTGTGTGCAGTCTAAATGCGCACGAAGCTGGAGCGGGGGAGAGCTGCCATGGGCTTGAACGACCATGTGGATATGGCTTGCTATCTCGAACCTTGAGGGTTCTTCCCACGAGGTGCTTCCCCTCTGCCACCCTTGTCTATACCCTGTTCTCACATGACCATTTTGATTTTTGAATTTTAATAATAACCTTTTCTATATATATATTTCCTTTTCTTAGAATTTAATAAACTCAATTTCCAATTGTAAGATCTTTTCAATTATTAATCACTGCGGTCATGTGATTCTTGCATGGTGGGTTGACCCTCAGTACTGGTCATCCAGTCCTATCTTTCTTCTCCCACCTCTGCTCTCTGAGCCTCTATTCTTAGGACCCGTGTCCCGCTCACCACCCCTCCACCCCTTCCCTTCTTACACTTCACCTCCTCCCTTCACCCTTTCCCTTCCCTTCCCATTCTAACCCTCACCTGGGACCATTCTTTAGGTGCTAAATCTAATAGTTATGCCGCTAGCTAATAAGCAAATGTCTTGCGGCAAAGGACAGAGTACGCACAGCCTTGCCGCCTCCCAGCCTCCCGGGTGCGAGTCCGGCTGTAGGGTGATTACACCCTGCAGCCCCTGTCTTTGCACCGGGGGGCTGGTTCCATCCAAGGCTACAGCTGTAGTTACGAGGGCTCCATGGCAACCGCATTGCGCTCCCCGCATCTGCCCCCTTCCCGCTGAGTGGCTGCTGATATTGATGCCGCCTCTCGCGTGACTTGGGGGCGGTGCGCGTTGCCATGGCAGCGCTCCCCCGCTCCAGCTTCGTGCGCATTTAGACTGCGCACACTTACGTGTTACGTGTGGCGCTGTCAACAATATGCGCCGTCTGCTCTGCCCAATCAATTGGCCCCACGTCATAGGGGGACCGGGCGGGTACCTACACGGAAATAGGCTATTTTAATGGCCTCCTCTTCCCAGCACTTGTGCACGTTTAGGCCTCTGAAGAAGCAAGGCTCACCCCGAGTGAAACGGTCGTAAGGCCGTGCACCCACTGGCGCCCACAGTGCCTCCCACATCCAGCAACCAGCACGATAAGTACCACATCTTGTACACGTTTTTCATGGACGTTTTTTTTATCACTGCTGTACACCTGCTGCTTTCTAATTAAATTACAGTGCCAGACATCATAACTGCTTCTTTCCATGTGTTTGATGCTATGCTCTCATCTTCGTCTTGAGCACGTAATTTTTGCTGGAGTTTGCCCATATATACAGCTGGTGATTCCGCCATCACAGCCTTTCTGAGTGCCAGCCTACCCTTCTTCAAGTTGTCCTTGGTGTGAAATCCATAGCATCAACACCAGGGAACTACCTAAGGTCTGCGCGCTCACACGCAAGTATTCACGACAGCAGACAAAGTAGGAATGCAGCCCGGAGGCTTATGAAGCAGAGGAGATCTCACCGGCATGCCCCCTTCTCATCAGTCAATCCTGGGCGCCGTGGGTCTCCCCTGACGTCAGCCGACCAGCAGGTCAGCTGACGGGCTTCCTCCCTACATAAAGTTCCCGTCTATGCGCGCGCCCGCACGCTATGGCAGCCCCCTGCACAGGAGAACGCTCCGTCCTCGGCGTCCTGCACGCCAAATGGACGGATGGCCGCATGGAGGCAGTTGCGGCGGCGGTGCTGTTCGCCGCAGCTGCCTCGGATATTACACATACCCTTATGAATTTTCCGTGTTTAATTCCTGGAAGATCAGATCACTCTGGTTGAATTTTCCAAAAATGTATATTGCCCCAACCTGTTATTCAAAATTGATTCCTTTTATTGATTGGACAGGATGGAAGATTTGCATTGATTAGGGCAGGGCAAGAGACGCAGTAGGTGGATTGTCCATAGTTATGTTGGTGTTTTAATTCAGCCTAGCCAATTTGAAACACCCCAATACACCTGGCTGCCACTGCATAGCACTGAACAAGCGGACAGGGTCAGGTGGAGCTCACTGCTTTGAGAGCCATGTTGTGTTTTAGGAAACTCCGGTTCTACCTCCTTTTAAACCAGAAGGAAGAAGTATCAGAGTCACATGAAGCGCAGCGTGACTCGCAAGCCAGTGGACTCCTCTTGACCCTTTCCGCTTGTTCAGTGCTGAGCAGTGGTAGTGGTAACAGTATTCAGGTGTTTTGCAAAATTCAAACACCAACACTAGTCCATAGCATCTAACAGTATAATGTTGCAGTTCAATCGATTTTCGAGAGATTCCCTGCTTGTGTGCTGTGTGTGGTAGGAATCAATTCCGCTGCATTGAGTTACAATCTATAAGTGTCTGGCCAGTGACCAGCTTAAGGATTTTTATGCTAAGGATTGTTTAATACAATCCTTCTAATTCATTTTACTGTATCGGATATCCATTTTGTCACTATGTCAGGTGTGGTCATGTTTAATTGTCATGTTATTTGAGTTGAAATGTTTGTCTACACCTTACTTTGCAAAGGTCATATGTTGTTTAATGACCTTTCTAGTGTAAATTTTCTAGTGTAAATCAGATAAAAGGTCACCATTCTCCTGGAGACATGTGCCCCAGATAAAGCCGTTCAATTTCATAAACAACTGTATACAAAATTGTTAAGAATTTTCTGTTCTGATTGCTTGGTTTCACAAAAAATTATGTTGTCCGAGTGTGTGTATATATATATATATATATATATATATATATATATATATATATATATATATATATATATATTTCTAGTACTTTAATAAAGATTCATAGATGCTGAATGCTGGTGGACTATTATTTCAAAGCACCCTTTTAAAAAATGTATTGTAGAACCCCTGTGATTTTGAAGATGAAACAAGAACTGACAATACTGGGAGCCACTCTTTGTAGTATTTGGAGTACCAGTGTATTTTAGGCAAGTCTTCTACCTATGTAGATATGTCAGTTTGATCAGCAACCTAACTGAGGGCCTGTGGAGAGAACTAGCCTGTTTACTTTGGATCTGTGGATTATATGCTCTTCCTGTGTTGCTCTGCAGAGGCGTTTTGGAATTGTGGCCAGTGGCCAGTGGCCAAAAAACTACATACAGTAACTGGAATACATGCAGAATACAAGCATGTATGAGCTCGGAATCATAAGTATTTGCACATATCATTGGGAGGTACGTGGATCATTGCCTACATGCCCTCTTCACTTGGTGTGCACCCTTCCCTTCTAATACATCTCATTTAAAACAAGAGGATAAGAAACATTTAATCTTCACACTGCACAAACTAATCTTAAGCACAAGTAAGACCCCTAAAAGGCAATTCAAATGTGTGGGAATTAGATTTAGGAAGAGTTTTCTTTTACTCGTTATTTTATGTCTTAAAGAGACTCTGTAACCTCAAAAACATCCCCTGGGGGGTACTCACCTTGGGTGGGGGAAGCCTCCGGATCCTAATGAGGCTTCCCACGCCGTCCTCTGTCCCACGGGGGTCTCACTGCAGCCCTCCGAACAGCCGGCGACAGGCCCGACTGTCAGTTCAATATTTACCTTTGCTGGCTCCAGCGGGGGCGCTGTGGCTGCTTTCCGCTCCGAACTACACGGAAATACCCGATCTCAGTCGGGTCCGCTCTACTGCGCAGGCGCCGGAAACTTGCGCCTGCGCAATAGAGCAGACCCGACGGCGATCGGGTATTTCCGTGTAGTTCGGAGCGGAAAGCAGCCACAGCGCCCCCGCTGGAGCCAGCAAAGGTAAATATTGATTTTACAGTCGGGTCTGTCGCCGGCTGTTCGGAGGGCTGCAGCGAGATCCCCGTGGGACAGAGGACGGCGTGGGAAGCCTCATTAGGATCCGGAGGCTTCCCCCACCCGAGGTGAGTACCCCCCAGGGGATCTTTTGATGTTACAGATCCTCTTTAAGTCATCACCATACATAATTATACAAACAGAAAAGAAAATGTATCTACATATTATTGCTCTACAAGGATACAAATTCAACCATATCTATTCATAATACTTCAGCCATTTTATCCTCTTACATTAAGACTGCATTTTTCTATCTTTTTTTCCCCCCTTTAAACAATCAGAATAAACATCGACCATAAATTCTTATCTCCAAGGTAACGTACACATCCATTTCACAGCAAACCATATGTTGCAAGACATCTTTTAATCTCCCAGTATCTAGGAAAAGACAGCTTATTATCAAGTAAAATAAAGGAGGGCTGAAGGGCGCATAGATCTTTCTCCTGGTGGCTGAAACTATAAGATTATACTTACATATCTATCAATCTCCTGGAAGTCTATCCATCGCGCCCACTTCATATAGTATTTATCTACTCTATCTGCTTTAAAGGAAAACATTTCTATACTGACTCATAAAAATACACTCAATGTACCGTAAAAGAGACCAACTTTAAAATCACATCCAAATGGTACAGAATGACAGATATTCTAGACAAGGTCTTTCCTACTGTGACAAGACTGTAATATAGGTGGCATGGGCGTAGGGCCCGTGGTCGCAGGGGTCGCCGTCGCGACCGGGCCCGCATGGGCGTAGGGCCCGGGGGCTGTGTGTTGCAGGGCCGCACGCATGTAATGCTGATAGCGGCTAATCGCGCGGATGCAGAAACAGCCAGCGCACGCTACCCGCACTGAACTTATTCCAACTGCGGAAGGAACGTCATTGACCTATGCCGTCACTTCCGCATTTTGAATACAATGAGCGCGGGTAGCGTGATGGGCTGTGACTGCAGTTGCCGTGATTTTTTAAGCAGAGCTTGGAAAGGCTACAGGCAGCCTATGAGCGCAGGTCTGCTAGGGCGCAGGGAAGAGGTCTGAGTCTGACTAGCCCCTCTTGTGTCTGTGCAGTCTAATCCTGTCACTACAACCTCCCTCCTCCCTGCGCGCTCCGGAGCACAGCAGACTTCCACTCCCAGGAGAGTATGTGTTACAATGCTATCTCTCGCTGTCACTGAACTCTCCGGCCTTCTGTGGAAGGAGCTTCAGGGGCTGCGGAGTCAGGGCTTGAGGATGAGACAGGCAGAGGGGAGGTAGGAAGGACCATCTGGCTTTGTTGTAGTATGGACGAAGGGGGGGTGAAAATGGGAGGGCAGAAAGAGAGCCTGTACTTGCTACTGTTGTGCTGTGCAGTCCAGGTGAGCTGCTAAAAACTTTGTTTCCTCTGTGTGACATGCTGTCTAATGTAATACACTGATCACAGATGTGGGAGGTGTGTCTGTGTTTGTTTCTAAGTGCTGTAATCAGTTAAGGCATAGAAAAGTTATGGCTAATCTACAGTTTCTTTCATCAGATACTATACACTTGATGTGTCATGGCACTTAGTGATTTAATCCTCTCTGCTGGAATGCAAAACTGGCAGAAACAAACATGGCATATATTTGTGTCTGTTAAGGTACACAGTGAAATATGGGGAAAGCATCACTGATATGGAGTGAGGACACTCCCAAATAGAAGTGCTGTACACTTTACTGAGGTCATGTAAGGGATTTTGGGCTGTAGGATTGAATTGAATTGTTCTCCCAGATAGCTGACTCATCAGTGTATTCTACCGTGTGTTTGTGCAGTGTGTGTGCAGTGTGTGTGCAGTGTGTGTGCAGTGTGTGTGTGTGTGTGTGTGTGTGTGTGTGTGTGTGTGTGTGTGTGTGTGTGTGTGTGTACAGCATGTGTGTACAGTGTGTGATTTAAAGCCAAGCTGCAATTTGAAATAAGGGGCAGGCCTTTTTTTTTAGCATTCTCAATCACTGATGACATATCTGCAGTCAAAACATTTCTCTATTCATTTGTGGATGGAAATGCATAGAAAGAATGGCCCTAATTTAAAAAAAAAAAAACTTGTCTCTGGAGTTCTCACATTATTATTATTATATTATATGCCATGTATACTGGGGGGCTGCCCAATACTGGGGGGACCTACCTAATACTCGGTACCTATGGCTACCTATATTGGATTGAAGGGGTCTACCCAATATTGAAGGCACATCTGCGTACCTATGGGGAGGGGGCGTGTGTGTGTGTGTGTGATTTGGAATCCCTGCCTCTGTTGCTGTAGAGCCTTGTCCCGGCCCTGATTTGAAGTGTCGCACTATGACAAGATGATCGGGGACAGGCGGCGGGGACGGCACCAGGAGGAGACCCTTCCCCATGATTAGCCTGACTGACACACTAGCTGGCTACCTGTGGCCACTCTACTCTTCAATGTATCTGCTTAATGAGGGACAGTTACCTGCTGCTGCTCTGATCCCCATGGCGGAGCCCACCAGTCCTGCTGCTGCCCTCCACTGCAATGGGACGCACAAGACTCTCCAGGCACAGCTGAATGGATTATCCAAAAACAGCTTCTCCAAGACACTCCAGGTGAGATGCAGCCTGTCTGATCTCCCCTGTGCAGCCTCATCTGAGCTCTGATCATTATACTGCACTGATAAGTTTGTTTAGAAAAACTCCTAAAAACTGATGTCAGTGGTTTATGTGATAGCTGCTTGGTTATAAATCTCAGTTGCTCAAATAGTAGTTACTGCTGTTCCAGTGACTGCTGATCTCCCAGCAGCCAATCAGCAATTATCTTTCATTATCATGGCATTCCCCTGAGTGCTCTAAGCTGATAAATGCTGGTTGCTATGGGCTACATCACTGCTCTTTGGTTGCTGTAGGTTACAGCATCACTGACACTAGTTGCCATTGGCAAGTTTTGGTGCGCCGTATCAATTGTTATGTATAGAGTGCTTGGGGGGCCCCATTGTAAAACTTGCATCGGGGCCCACAGCTCCTTAGCTACGCCACTGATAGGTGGGGAGGAGCAATCATTCTCAGACATATGGTGGCATTACCCAATAGCTAGAAATACTGGACATCAGTAAAATAAATAGCGCAAAGGGTTGTGCGGTTATAGTCCCAAGGGTCCTGGAGATTTTATTATTATAACAAACAGTTATTCCATTACGGAAATACAAAAAAGTACTTCTTTGGTGCATGCTAAATGTAGCAAAATCCTGCATAGGAGTGCTATGGAAGAAATCTTGTTCTCCTTCAGAACACATCTTTCAAAGGAATAAATCAGATATCTGAAATTCTGAAAATTATTCCAAGATAGTGAAATACGTAATGAAGTGTTCACCCTGGATAGAATTCAAAGGCAGAAGAAATTACCAAAGAGCCATGATGACACCATAACTGAATATGGGTACTCTCTCTGGAAAGCAACAAAGATCATTAAGGACACTAGTTTCCTGGTAGCTCTCCACCACTCTAGTTCGGTGATACACAGGCATGTTGGAAAATCTTAGTTCGATACACTCATCAAGGGTTGTTGGCACACCAGCACCATAGAGGTATCAACTAGGCTCCTACACAGGACATACAGAGTGCCAGCAACTTTACACAGAATTTATCCTGAAGCAGATGGGAAATGTTTGTGGGGTTGCACCTTGTCAGGTGATGTGATGCATATATAGTGGGAATGCCCCAGGGTTTCGTACCTATGTGGGCCCCTCCCCCCAAGAATGCAGAGTAGTACAGCAGCATAGAGAAGTTTCTCACCTCTCATCTCCACTGACAATCTTATCCAGGCATCCCAGTCTCAATGATTACTGCACCTTCTAGAGCAGGGGTCCCCAAACGTTTTAGGTCGAGGGTCGGGTCAACATACTTCAGACTGCTGGGGGGCCGGAGTATACATAAAATGATGTATTTGCGGGCCAGACAGTGAAGCATACCCAGGTGACAACCTGCAGTCCAATTGGACAGCAGTGTCACCTGATGTGGAATTTGATTGGAAACCAGCGAATGACTGCTTTCTGGCTTCTATGTGGATGGGCGGTGCCAGCACTGCTATGCTATATTCGTACCACCAATATTTAAAGATGTAGCTGACCGCATCTATAAGTAATACATTTTGGGTGAGGGGGCCGGTAAAAAAAGCATCAGGGGGCCACATTCGGCCCGCGGGCCTTAGTTTCAGGACCACTGCTCTAGAGGATGATGTAATCATAAAGAGAGGCCTGGAGAAGATAGATCATTGGTGGAGACGAGAGGTGTGTAACTTGTCTATAATGCTCTCGCTACAGTGCTACTCTGCATTCCAGGGAAGAGGGCTGCACATATAGCTACCTTCACTGGGAACCCCCTGGCTAGCTATACTAAAGGAGCTACTTAGAGAGGGGCCTCTCTGCCTATCTACACTGGTGACCCCCTGGCAACTTATACTAAGGGAGCTACTGTACCTAGAGCGGGCTCTTCTGCCTACCTACACTTTTGACCCCCTGGCTAACTATACTAAGGGAGCTTCATTGTTCCCCTTACCTACCTACACTGTGGACTCCCTGGCTACCTATATTAAGGGGGCTACCTATACTACTGGGCTCCCTCTGCCTACCCACACTTGGTGCCTTCTGGCTACCTATACTGAGGTAGCTACTTCTGGCTATCTGTACTGGTGGTGCCGGTGTGCAGGGGGTTACTCTGGCTACCTAAAATTGCTGTGTGTGGGTGGGTGGGGAGGGGGCAACCAAAACTTTGCTACCGTGTGTGGCTTCATGTTAACCAAATTGTTTTTAAACAACTCAACATTTGTGAATCCTATCTCTTTTTGTTACATCAGGGTCCTCTTTTTTATAGGTAAACAAGCACACTAGAAACACGAACACGCCAAATCCAGTGCAGGACACTTGGGCACAGCCAGCGCCACCATAGGCCGTATTAGGAATTACGGCTATAGCAGCGCACAGGGAGTAACTTCGGCGCTGAAGTTACTTTTAAAACACTAATTCGGCCTCCAGCAATTGCTGGAAGCCGAATTATTTCATCCCCCCACTATCCATGGCGGCATGGAGGGGGAATAGTATTTAACATGGCCGGGAACTTGTGCAGCAGCAGGATCAGCCATATACCGGCTGTATCCTGCGCCCAAGTCTCCCGCGCCAATTCCTCTCCTGTGCCCCAGTCTCCCGCTCCGATTTCTCTCGTACGCCTAGAAACAACTTGTGACATTATCAGCAGCATCAGTAAGGCCAGATAAAGAGAAATAAAGAAGAGGTGTATAACTCTTTGAACAGTAACAAGAGGAAAATTCCAGAAAGTTTACTTTGTGTAAAGGTCGTTAGATATAGCAAATGTTATTAGTAAACTACAAGGCTGGTCACGGAGAAGTGATTCCTTCAGTGAGTTTACATGTCTACGTGGGATTTCTCTGTTTCACTCACATCACTGGGCCACCTGGGCTCACTTTTATCTTCTTTTCAACCAAGCTAAATTGTGGATCCTGCGCTTACAGTGGTCCGTTTTCTCCATAAAATTCAGACTGAAAGCAACAGGTTATAAACATTTTTTTTAATAAATTAAGGGTTTTTTTTTTAGAAGGAACAGATACCTGCAAAGTTAATAAAGAAAACAATTTGCTTGATAATCAAGTGAGGAAACAAAATTCCAACAAAAAAGGGAGAACATTTTGTTTTTGTAATACATGAAAGTTTACATGAGAATGTCCACAAGCTATTCTTCCATAAGGATTTGGACCAGCAACAGAAGATGTATAATTACTGTCTATCTTGGGGCTAGTGGGGTAGTTGAAAATGCACTTGATATTTTGACAAAGGGTAGTTGAAAATACACTTGATATTTTGACAAAGGGTAGTTGAAAATACACTTGATATTTTGACAAAGGGTAGTTGAAAATGCACTTAACCATGCACACTAAACTGTCAATTGTCCTTCAATACTGATCCATCCATCACAGATCCATCTACTGGCCAATTGGACCAGAACTTATCTTTAGACTATTGACAAAGAACTTTCTATCATCTTCTTAGACTTATAATTTCTGAAAGGACTCAGTAATTCCATAGACTGTTTAGACTTTATCCAGGGCTACATTTAGGGTTTGGGCCCCCCTAGGCACCCCAGACATATGACGCCCCCCTCCCTTCCCCAAAGGAGATTGGCGGCATGCGAAGCGCGCTGTGACAAAAAAGGGGTATGGCCACCGAATGCAGTGGGCATGTCCATAACATACAGTGGGTGTGTGAGAGAACGCGGAAAAGCCGTCGCGTGTGCTGCTAAGGAGGCGGCTGATTCCATGTCCAATGCGACGCTTTGCAAGCAGCAGCGTGTGTCTGGTGTGGCTGAGTCTGTTAGTGCACACAGGCTTAGGAATACGCGCGCGCGCGCGCGCTGAGAGGCAGAACTCTTATACTGGGCAAGGAGAGATCAGCTGATCACGCCGACCAGCTGACTCCAGAGCAGCTTACTATTGGTTGATCAATTAGGGGTGGTGCCGGAGAGCACTACTCCATATATAGTTACTGCTGGCCAGTCTCAAGTTGTCTGCCGTTGCGAACACTACATGGAAGCACTCAGACCTTAGTCAGATCCAACAGTGTGTTTGAACCAGGTGGACCTGGGAATTCACACTGAGCTAGATTACTTGTACTGTTATTCTGTTTATGCTTAGACTAGTTCCAGGGTGTAGAGACCACGGACCTCACACCCAGACTAGGGAACTTGTGTTATCTATCTGTTATACTTCAGACTAGTTCCAGGGTGTAGACACCACGGACCTCACACCCAGACTAGGGAAATTGTGTTATCCATCTGTTATACTCCAGACTAGTTCCAGGGTGCAGAGACCACGGACCTCACACCCAGACTAGGGAACTTGCGTTATCTATCTGTTATTCATCAGACTAATTCTAGGGTGTAGAGACCAAGGACCTCACACCCAGACTAGGCATTGTTGATATCTGTTATGACTTACTGCTTTCCTGACTATCCCTTTGAGCTCTGATTCGGTACCTCGCATATCTGATATTCCGTTGCCAGACCCTGCTTGCCTTGAATACCGAATCAGCCTTCTGTCTTTGTACTTTATCTGTCCGTACGTTGCCGACCAGGCGTGCCCGACCTCGAGAGATATCTCTCCTCTTAAGAGATAGTCTCCAGATCAGATAGTGACATCCACCTTCAGGTGTCACTCACGCTCTGGTCCTTCCTATCTCCAGCCTGACTACACCCCTTGGAGAGTCTCAGGCTGCTGGAAGGTTCCTGTGCCCTCAAGAGCAGTATTCCTTTACTGCCTATGATCACCTGCTCAGCAGGTGCATTACTCAAAGTACTACTGTTACACCAAACACTCACATACCTATAGGGTCCAGAGGTTAGCCATATATCTGTATTATCGGTGATTCTGCAGATCATCAATAATCAGGTATATATCTGCATTCTTGGTGATACTGCAGATCACTAATATTCAGATTCTCTCTGCGTGCTGACACCAATCGTTACAGGGTGTGACCAATTAAAATTTCCTAGTAAGAGTGCAACCCAAATTCGGTGGGGCCATGTTTTCTCCCCAGATATGAGTAAAGTAACCCTAAAAAAGCAAGTAGGAAATGTTCCCACCGAAAAAAACACATTAGCCAATGTTCTCTCACACAAAATAGTGGTACGTATTATATTGTAAGCTACTCTGAGAAATGTCTGTAACATGACTATGTTCTCTGCAAAGTGCTGTAGAAGATGCCAATGCTATATAAATACATAATAATATGGTAGGACATTAGACTATGGCAGGATTAGAATGTGAACTCCTCAGAGGACAGCCAGTGACATGACTACGTACTCTGTGAAGTACTGCTGAAGATGGCAGTACAATATAGTACAGTAGTATGGCAGCACGGTGGCGTAGTGGTTAGCATTCTCGCCACCATGCAAATCTCAGCCAGGTCAACATCGGCAAGGAGTTTTTATGTTCTCCCTGTATAACATACCCGTATTTCGCGCCGTATAAGACGCTCCGGAATATAAGACGCACCCAGGTTTAGAGGGCAAAAACCAGGGGAAAAAAAATGTACTAAACCTGGTGTGTCTATATACTGGAGCATCTTGTAGATGTTCTCCCCCAATTAATGTCCTCCATGTGACCTCAGGTGTCCCTCAGGTGTTCCCAGGGGTCCCCAGTGTGGTCCCCCTGTGTCCTTAGGTGTCCCCAGTGTGGTCCTCGTGTCCTTAGGTGTCCCCCATGTGTCCCTAGCTGTCCCCCATGTGTCCCTAGCTGTCCCCCATGCTAGCTGTCCCCCATGTGTCCCTAGCTGTCCCCCATGTGTCCCTAGCTGTCCCCCATGCTAGCTGTCCCCCATGTGTCCCTAGCTGTCCCCCATGTGTCCTCAGGTGTCCCCCATGTGTCCATAGCTGTCCCCCATGTGTCCTCAGGTGCCCCCCATGTGTGCATAGCTGTCCCTCATGTGTCCCCGTTACCTGTGTGGTCTGCTTTCTGTGTAATTTCTGTAGGGGCTTGTAGGATTGTGCTGCCCCTATGTGTTCCTGGCACCCCCGTGTGGTCCACTGACTCGCGCCCCTGCCTGCTTGTGTCCGCTCCCGCAAATGTGCTCTACCCTCCCCGTAATTATGCTCTAGCCCCCGGCTCGTTTCTGCCACCCTCCCCGTTATTATGCTCTAGCCCCCCGCTCGTTTCTGCCACACTCCCCCCCCCCGCAATTATGCTCTAGCCCCCCGCTCGTTTCTGCCACCCTCCCCGTTTGCGTGTATGCTGCCCCCGATATCCAAATAGCCGCCGCAGTCTTACTGTATCAGCGGCTCCCGGGATCGCAGCCCTGTGGTCTCCAGTCTCATCGCTCTAGTGATGGCTTCTGCTGATGACGCGCATTGCAGGGGAAGGTGGCAGAAACGAGCGGGGGCTAGAGCATAATTGCGGGGAGGGTAGAGCACATTTGCGGGAGCGGACACAAGCAGGCAGGGGCGCAAGTCAGCGGACCACACGGGGGGGGGGGGGGGGCGCGAGTCAGCGGACCACACGGGGGGAATCAGGAACACATAGGGGCAGCACAATCCACACAGAAAGCAGACCATACAGCAGGTAGTTACATGCAGGGAATCCCCGACGTAGCGGCGGTTCGTATCGGCGGGTGTTCGTAAGTCGGGGATTCCCTGCATTTGCCGTATAAGACGCAGGGACTTTTTCTCCTCATTTTTGGAGGAGAAAAAGTGCGTCTTATACGGCGGAAAATACGGTACTATACAGATAAGTTAATTGGCTTCCCCCTAAAAATTGGCCCTAGATTCCGATACATACACTACATGATACATACATACACATATGACTATGGTAGGGATTATATTGTGAGCCCCTCTGAGGGACAGTTAGTGACAAGACAATACATACTCTGTACAGCGCTGTGCAATATGTTGGCGCTATATAAATAAATATATAGCATTTATCTGATAATAGTCAGGGGCATAACTAAAAATCACTGGGCCCCCTTATGAAAATTTGGATGGGGACCCCTCATAGGTGCCAAACAATCGTAATATGGCAGCGTTTCACTATAAAATAATCGCAATGTGTGCAGCATTTCACCAGAAATTAACTATAAAGGGGGCAGCATTTCACCAGAAAATAATCAAAATATGTGTAACATTTCAGCAGAAAATAATCACAATGTGGGCAGAATTTCAGCAGAAAATAATCATAATGTGGGCATCATTTCAGCAGAAAATAATCGCAATGTGTGCAGCATTGCAGCAGAAAATAATTGCAATGTGTGCAGAATTTCAGCGGAAAATAATTGCAATGTGGGCAGCATTTCAGAAGATAAGTAATCACAATGTGTGCAGCATTTCAGCAGAAAATAATCAAAATTTGAGCAGCATTTCAGCAGAAAATAATCGTACAGTGGGCAGCATTTCAGCAGAAAATAATCACAATGTGTGCAGCATTTCAGCAGAAAATGATCGCAATGTTTTCAGCAGAAAATAATCACATTGTGTGCAGCATTTCAGCAGAAAATAATCACAATGTGGGCAGCATTTCAGCAGAAAATAATCGTACAGTGGCCAGCATTTCACCAGAAATCAATCGCAATGTGGGCAAAATTTCAGCAGAAAATAATCACAATGTGGGCATCATTTCACCAGAAAATAATCACAATTTGGAAAGACTTTAAGCAGAAAATATTCGCAATGTGGGCAGCATTTCAGCAGAAAATAACGCAATGTGGGCAGCATTTCAGCAGAAAATCGTACAGTGGGCAGCATAACACCACAAAATAATAGGTGTCCCCGTTTAGGTAGTAGTTCTAGGTGTCCCCAATTTAGGTAATAGGTCTATAGGTGTCTCTAGTTTAGGTGGTAGGTATATAGGTGTCCCCAGTTTAGGCAGTAAGTATATAGGTGTCCTCGGTTTAGGTAGCAGGTATATAGGTGTCCCCATTTTTAGGTAGTAGGTGTATAGGTGTCCCCGGTTTAGGTATATAGGTGTCCCCCAGTTTAGGTAGTAGGTATATAGGTGTCCCCAGTTTAGGTAGTAAGTATATAGGTGTCCCCCAGTTTAGGTAGTAGGTATATAGGTGTCCCCCAGTTTAGGTAGTAGGTATATAAGTGTCCCCAGTTTATGTAGTAGGTATATAGGTGTCCCCCAGTTTAGGTAGTAGGTATATAGGTGTCCCAAGTTTAGGTAGTAGGTATATAGGTGTCCCCAGTTTAGGTAGTAGGTATATAGTTGTCCCCAGTTTAGGTAGCAGGTATATAGGTGTCCCCCAGTTTAGGTAGAAGGTATATAGGTGTCCCCCAGTTTAGATAGTAGGTATATAGGTGTCCCCAGTTTAGGTAGTAGGTATATAGATGTCCCCCAGTTTAGGTAGTAGGTATATAGGTGTCCCACAGTCTAGGTAGTAGGTATATAGGTGTCCCCAGTTTAGGTAGTAGGTATATAGGTGTCCCCCAGTTTAGGTAGTAGGTATATAGGAGTCCCCCAGTTTAGGTAGTAGGTATATAGGTGTCCCCCAGTTTAGGTAGTAGGTATATAGGTGTCCCCAGTTTAGATAGTAATTATATAGGTGTCCCCAGCTTAGGTAGTAGGTATATAGGTGTCCCCCAGTTTAGGTAGTAGGTATATAAGTGTCCCCAGTTTACGTAGTAGGTATATAGGTGTCCCCCAGTTTAGGTAGTAGGTATATAGGTGTCCCCAGTTTAGATAGTAGGTATATAGGTGTCCCCAGTTTAGGTAGTAGGTATATAGGTGTCCCCCAGTTTAGGTAGTAGGTATATAAGTGTCCCCAGTTTACGTAGTAGGTATATAGGTGTCCCCCAGTTTAGGTAGTAGGTATATAGGTGTCCCCCAGTTTAGGTAGTAGGTATATAGGTGTCCCCAGTTTAGGTAGTAGGTATATAGGTGTCCCCCAGTTTAGGTAGTAGGTATATAGGTGTCCCCCAGTTTAGGTAGTAAGTATATAGGTGTTCCCCAGTTTAGGTAGTAGGTATATAGGTGTCCCCCAGTTTAGGTAGTAGGTATATAGGTGTCCCCAGTTTAGGTAGTAGGGATATAGTGGTCCCCCAGTTATGTAGTAGGTATTTAGGTGTCCCCCAGTTTAGGTAGTAGGTATATAGGTGTCCCCCAGTTTAGGTAGTAGGTATATAGCTGTCCCCCAGTTTAGGTAGTAGGTATATAGGTGTCCCACAGTTTAGGTAGTAGGTATATAGGTGTCCCCCAGTTTAGGTAGTAGGTATATAGGTGTCCCCAATTTAGGTAGTAGGTATATAGTGGTCCCCCAGTTTAGGTAGTAGGTATATAGATGTCCCCCAGTTTAGGTAGTAGGTATATAGGTGTCCCACAGTTTAGGTAGTAGGTATATAGGTGTCCCAAGTTTAGGTAGTAGGTATATAGGTGTCCCCCAGTTTAGGTAGTAGGTATATAGGTGTCCCCAGTTTAGATAGTAGGTATATAGGTGTCCCCAGTTTAGGTAGTAGGTATATAGGTGTCCCCAGTTTAGATAGTAAGTATATAGGTGTCCCCAGTTTAGGTAGTAGGTATATAGTGGTCCCCCAGTTTAGGTAGTAGGTATATAGGTGTCCCACAGTTGAGGTAGTAGGTATATAGAGGTCCCCAGTTTAGGTAGTAGGTATATAGGTGTCCCCCAGTTTAGGTAGTAGGTATATAGGTGTCCCCAGTTTAGGTAGTAGGTATATAGTGGTCCCCCAGTTTAGGTAGTAGGTATATAGGTGTCCCCCAGTTTAGGCAGTAGGTATATAGGTGTCCCACAGTTTAGGTAGTAGGTATATAGGTGTCCCCAGTTTAGGTAGTAGGTATATAGGTGTCCCCAGTTTAGGTAGTAGGTATATAGGTGTCCCCCAGTTTAGGTAGAAGGTATATAGGTGTCCCCCAGTTTAGATAGTAGGTATATAGGTGTCCCCAGTTTAGGTAGTAGGTATATAGATGTCCCCCAGTTTAGGTAGTAGGTATATAGGTGTCCCACAGTCTAGGTAGTAGGTATATAGGTGTCCCCAGTTTAGGTAGTAGGTATATAGGTGTCCCCCAGTTTAGGTAGTAGGTATATAGGAGTCCCCCAGTTTAGGTAGTAGGTATATAGGTGTCCCCCAGTTTAGGTAGTAGGTATATAGGTGTCCCCAGTTTAGATAGTAGGTATATAGGTGTCCCCAGTTTAGGTAGTAGGTATATAGGTGTCCCCCAGTTTAGGTAGTAGGTATATAAGTGTCCCCAGTTTACGTAGTAGGTATATAGGTGTCCCCCAGTTTAGGTAGTAGGTATATAGGTGTCCCCCAGTTTAGGTAGTAGGTATATAGGTGTCCCCAGTTTAGGTAGTAGGTATATAGGTGTCCCCCAGTTTAGGTAGTAGGTATATAGGTGTCCCCCAGTTTAGGTAGTAGGTATATAGGTGTTCCCCAGTTTAGGTAGTAGGTATATAGGTGTCCCCCAGTTTAGGTAGTAGGTATATAGGTGTCCCCAGTTTAAGTAGTAGGTATATAGGTGTCCCCCAGTTTAGGTAGTAGGTATATATGTGTCCTCAGTTTAGGTAGTAGGTATATAGGTGTCCCCGAGTTTAGGTAGTAGGTATATAGGTGACCCCAGTTTAGGTAGTAGGTATATAGTGGTCCCCCAGTTTAGGTAGTAGGTATTTAGGTGTCCCCCAGTTTAGGTAGTAGGTATATAGGTGTCCCCCAGTTTAGGTAGTAGGTATATAGCTGTCCCCCAGTTTAGGTAGTAGGTATATAGGTGTCCCCAGTTTAGATAGTAGGTATATAGGTGTCCCCAGTTTAGGTAGTAGGTATATAGGTGTCCCCCAGTTTAGGTAGTAGGTATATAGGTGTCCCCAATTTAGGTAGTAGGTATATAGTGGTCCCACAGTTTAGGTAGAAGGTATTTAGGTGTCCCCCAGTTTAGGTAGTAGGTATATAGGTGTCCCCCAGTTTAGGTAGTAGGTATATAGATGTCCCCCAGTTTAGGTAGTAGGTATATAGGTGTCCCACAGTTTAGGTAGTAGGTATATAGGTGTCCCCAGTTTAGGTAGTAGGTATATAGGTGTCCCCCAGTTTAGGTAGTAGGTATATAGGTGTCCCCAGTTTAGATAGTAGGTATATAGGTGTCCCCAGTTTAGGTAGTAGGTATATAGGTGTCCCCAGTTTAGGTAGTAGGTATATAGGTGTCCCCCAGTTTAGGTAGTAGGTATATAGGTGTCCCCAATTTAGGTAGTAGGTATATAGTGGTCCCACAGTTTAGGTAGTAGGTATTTAGGTGTCCCCCAGTTTAGGTAGTAGGTATATAGAGGTCCCCAGTTTAGGTAGTAGGTATATAGGTGTCCCCCAGTTTAGGTAGTAGGTATATAGGTGTCCCACAGTTTAGGTAGTAGGTATATAGGTGTCCCACAGTTTAGGTAGTAGGTATATAGGTGTCCCCAGTTTAGGTAGTAGGTATATAGGTGTCCCCAGTTTAGGTAGTAGGTATATAGGTGTCCCCAGTTTAGGTAGTAGGTATATAGGTGTCCCCCAGTTTAGGTAGTAGGTATATAGGTGTCCCCAGTTTAGATAGTAGGTATATAGGTGTCCCCAGTTTAGATAGTAGGTATATAGGTGTCCCCAGTTTAGGTAGTAGGTATATAGTGGTCCCCCAGTTTAGGTAGTAGGTATTTAGGTGTCCCCCAGTTTAGGTAGTAGGTATATAGGTGTCCCCCAGTTTAGGTAGTAGGTATATAGGTGTCCCCCAGTTTAGGTAGTAGGTATATAGATGTTCCCCAGTTCAGGTAGTAGGTATATAGGTGTCCCACAGTTTAGGTAGTAGGTATATAGGTGTCCCCAGTTTAGGTAGTAGGTATATAGGTGTCCCCCAGTTTAGGTAGTAGGTATATAGGTGTCCCCAGTTTAGATAGTAGGTATATAGGTGTCCCCAGTTTAGGTAGTAGGTATATAGGTGTCCCCCAGTTGAGGTAGTAGGTATATAGAGGTCCCCAGTTTAGGTAGTAGGTATATAGGTGTCCCCCAGTTTAGGTAGTAGGTATATAGGTGTCCCCAGTTTAGATAGTAGGTATATAGGTGTCCCCAGTTTAGGTAGTAGGTATATAGGTGTCCCCCAGTTGAGGTAGTAGGTATATAGAGGTCCCCAGTTTAGGTAGTAGGTATATATGTGTCCTCAGTTTAGGTAGTAGGTATATAGGTGTCCCCCAGTTTAGGTAGTAGGTATATAGGTGTCCCCAGTTTAGGTAGTAGGTATATAGTGGTCCCCCAGTTTAGGTAGTAGGTATTTAGGTGTCCCCCAGTTTAGGTAGTAGGTATATAGGTGTCCCCCAGTTTAGGTAATAGGTATATAGATGTCCCCTAGTTTAGGTAGTAGGTATATAGGTGTCCCACAGTTTAGGTAGTAGGTATATAGGTGTCCCCAGTTTAGGTAGTAGGTATATAGGTGTCCCCCAGTTTAGGTAGTAGGTATATAGGTGTCCCCAATTTAGGTAGTAGGTATATAGTGGTCCCACAGTTTAGGTAGTAGGTATTTAGGTGTCCCCCAGTTTAGGTAGTAGGTATATAGGTGTCCCCAGTTTAGGTAGTAGGTATATAGGTGTCCCCCAGTTTAGGTAGTAGGTATATAGGTGTCCCCAGTTTAGATAGTAGGTATATAGGTGTCCCCAGTTTAGGTAGTAGGTATATAGGTGTCCCCAGTTTAGATAGTAGGTATATAGGTGTCCCCAGTTTAGGTAGTAGGTATATAGTGGTCCCCCAGTTTAGGTAGTAGGTATTTAGGTGTCCCCCAGTTTAGGTAGTAGGTATATAGGTGTCCCACAGTTGAGGTAGTAGGTATATAGAGGTCCCCAGTTTAGGTAGTAGGTATATAGGTGTCCCCCAGTTTAGGTAGTAGGTATATAGGTGTCCCCAGTTTAGGTAGTAGGTATATAAGTGTCCCCAGTTTACGTAGTAGGTATATAGGTGTCCCCCAGTTTAGGTAGTATGTATATAGGTGTCCCACAGTTTAGGTAGTAGGTATATAGGTGTCCCCAGTTTAGGTAGTAGGTATATAGGTGTCCCCAGTTTAGGTAGTAGGTATATAGGTGTCCCCAGTTTAGGTAGTAGGTATATAGGTGTCCCCCAGTTTAGGTAGTAGGTATATAGGTGTCCCCAGTTTAGATAGTAGGTATATAGGTGTCCCCAGTTTAGATAGTAGGTATATAGGTGTCCCCAGTTTAGGTAGTAGGTATATAGTGGTCCCCCAGTTTAGGTAGTAGGTATTTAGGTGTCCCCCAGTTTAGGTAGTAGGTATATAGGTGTCCCCCAGTTTAGGTAGTAGGTATATAGGTGTCCCCCAGTTTAGGTAGTAGGTATATAGATGTCCCCCAGTTCAGGTAGTAGGTATATAGGTGTCCCACAGTTTAGGTAGTAGGTATATAGGTGTCCCCAGTTTAGGTAGTAGGTATATAGGTGTCCCCCAGTTAAGGTAGTAGGTGTATAGGTGTCCCCAGTTTAGGTAGTAGGTATATAGGTGTCCACCAGTTTAGGTAGTAGGTGTATAGGTGTCCCTCAGTTTAGGTAGTAGGTGTATAGGTGTCCCCAGTTTAGGTAGTAGGTATATAGGTGTCCCCCAGTTGAGGTAGTAGGTATATACAGTAGGTGTCCCCCAGTTTAGGTAGTAGGTATATAGGTGTCCCCCAGTTTAGGTAGTAGGTATATAGGTGTCCCCCAGTTGAGGTAGTAGGTATATAGGTGTCCCCCAGTTTAGGTAGTAGGTATATAGGTGTCCCCCAGTTTAGGTAGTAGGTATATAGGTGTCCCCCAGTTTAGGTAGTAGGTATATAGGTGTCCCCCAGTTTAGGTAGTAGGTATATAGGTGTCCCCCAGTTTAGGTAGTAGGTATATTGGGTTCCCCAGTTTAAGTAGTAGGTATATAGGTGTCCCCCAGTTTAGGTAGTAGGTTTATAGGTGTCCCCCAGTTTAGGTAGTAGGTATATAGGTGTCCCCCAGTTTAGGTAGTAGGTATATAGATGTTTCACAGTTTAGGTAGCCTGGAAGGGGGAGCAGCACACACAGTAGTGGGGAAGGGGCGACGTCTCTCCCCCTCTCCCTCACCTGGGGCTCCCGCTCCCCCTTCCTAGCTTTCCCCTTAATGCTTGAGTGCAGAGTGGCAGCTGGCGAACACCTTACCTCTTCCGCGCTCTATGAAAACACGGCATGCAGAGTTTCCCTCGCGTCGGGAAATGTAAAATCCCCGGCCAGCCGCTGCCACTCTGCTGGAGGTAGGAGGGGAGTGAGTTCCCCTCCATGTGTGTGTGCTCTTCGCCACTCCCAACCCCCCCCCCCCCCCCCTCCCCAAATGGCACTTTTTTACTAATAACATTTTTAAAAGAAAAAAAATAAAATAACAATAAAGAAAAAAAAATTACACAGCTAATAGATGGCCGCCTCCCCCCCTCCTGACCTCCTGAGGGGCTAACCATGGCACCGGCCCACGGGAGCCTCTTAAGAGATATGGGCTGGACTTTATCCAGTTATTATTTCTACTTTATTTTTCACCACATTTGATATCAGTCTTTAATATACAGTATACGTTTTTTTCATTTTTCTGTATTCATTTTTATGCACTATTTTGTTATAAAATAAACGATTAAAAATTGTTTGTCTAAGCGCTTATTCTGAAGATCCTCTGTAAAGAATCCTGCATTCGGAGAGAACGTTATCATAACTATTTTATTATTATACTGTATATTGTTTTATCTAGTGAGGTTTTTGAAATAACCTTTTTTCCCTTCAGAACTAGCTAGAGAGTTAGTATAGCATTTTCTCACGCTCAAATGAGAAGTGTTGGCAGGTTGCTCAATTTCTATGAACAAGATCGCAGATTGTATCGACTGTACACACAACCAAAATTGTATTGTCTGTGGACTCACCAACAAATCCAAAAGGTTACTTTGTCTGCAGTGTTGAATGCCTTCAGGATATCCTTAAGGGGCCCATACACTCAGCCGATTTTCTGGCCGACCGATCGATCCCGATCGATCGATCGATAGATCGATTGAAATCGGTTGGCCAATCGACCGATCGATGGCCGATTTCGATCGATTTCGATGGATTTCCATCGAACTAGCAGGGTGGAAAATTTAGGTCGATCTGATGAGATTGCTTATCAGTTTGCATTGGCCTTAATGGAAATCTGATGGCAAAAAAAATGCCATCAGATCAAATTTCAACAGATTTCAAACTGAAATCTATTGGAATTCTATCCTGGTAAAAAATGTTCTAAAAACGCATCAGATAGATCATCAGATGCATTTCTTATCTATCTGCTGCCAATCTGACGAGTGTATGGGCACCTTTAGTGTCTGAGGTCTGAATGGTAATCTATGACAAAGGGAACAGGAATTGGAGGGTGATGTCACAATTATATATTGAACAATACCTTTATTAGAAAAGTAAGCATCCCAAAATTAGCCAAAGTCTTCTGTAACAATCACTAATAGGCTATAAAATCTACTTATAAGTCACTTTTCTACTTTTGTGCAACAGATAACACAAGTTAAACCATTTCAAAAAGCTAATATTCTTTGTAAATAATAGCAAACAGTATTGCTGGTATTTCAAATTAAGGGATTTGTATGTTGCATTAAAAACCTCTAGAGTAAAGGTAACTAATTAAACTTCACCAGAAGTAACAACAAAATATAAGCATTTTTTCAAATTAGCAATTATAAAGGAAGAGACTTTTTTTTGAACCTTCTGCAGACTTGCATGTTGAGACCTGTGCCACAGGGTCATTTCTCTTTCAAGTTTCCACAGAAAAAGTTGAGTATTCCTTTTGTAGTTTTACGCTCCATTAATTACCCCAATCAAAGCACAGGCATCAACATTTGTCTCGCCCATTTAGCTTCAATCTGTACTGTGTGGTATGGGTGTACTTGCCTTGGGCTTTTTCCTATACATTAATCAGTCAAAAACGAATCATGATGTTGTACTTGAGAAAGGTAGTTAGTTATTATTCATATTAGCATATTTTGCAACAATTGGCATAGGATGACTAGCAAGTCTGGAAAGGATTACAACAACCCTGTGTACTAAAATGTGTTTGTTCATGCCCATTAACATCAGTACATTTAATGAAAAATGGATTTTTGCATGCATGCCCATATTTTTCGCACATATCTATGTGAAAATACATTCAAAATACATTAGTGAATTTCATGAATGTAATTCCGCACAATTTACGATCACAATCATGTTGAAAATTATGTGAAATTTCACGAAAGAAAAGTTATGCATAATAATTAACGGAAGTAATCACTTTTCACTTTAAGCTGTTCTTAACTGTTTTATGCTTATGTAATTGTCTGCTGCAATGATTGCTGCTGATGAAGGTGGAAGTCATGGAGAAGAACCCCCAAAAAACTACACAATAAAAGTATGACAATTCCCTGAGTGTTTTATTGACTTTTATACAGTGGGCCAGGAGACCCCTAAACACATTAGCCAGAACAGGGTCATTTATCTGATCAGATCATACCATAAACCATCATTCCTGGCACCCCATCAGGCATGGGATATGCTGGAAGAGCCCCTGTGCCCACTAGCAGTGGTAATGGGGTTCTGAAAATCAAAGGGGGGTGTTTATATCGTGTCTACATTTTAGAGCATTGCCCTGTCTGCTATTGGGCCCAGGATTCAATAAACAGGAGGAATAATGCTTGTTATTTAAAAACTGGGATAAAAGGTTTAGGAAGGTTTATTTACACCATCCAGCAGTGGCTGGATGGTGTACTGGTTAAGGGCTCTGCCTCTGACATGGGAGACCTGGGTTCGAAACTCGGCTCTGCCTGTTCAGTAAGCCAGTAATTCAGTAAGGAGTTCATTGGGCAAGACTCCCTAACACTGCTACTGCCTACTGAGTGCGCTCTAGTGGCTGCCTCGCAAGCGCTTTGAGTCCGACAGGAGAAAGGCGCTATACAAATACTGCCATTATTATTATTATTTAACATAACAAGAGCACAGTTCTGCTATGCATTATTAGCAGGGGCGTAGCAATAGGGGGTGCAGAGGTAGCGACCGCATTGGGGCCCTTGGGCCAGAGGGGCCCCGTAGAGCCCTCCCTGAATTGCAGTATCAGCTCTATTGGTCCTGTGCTCATAATAATCACTTCTATAGATGCTTTGAATAGTGGTAATCATTAACAAACTGCTCCCCATTCCCTTCTTGCACCTCTGACACTGTAGTTGCCATTGGCAGATTTTGGTGCACCGTATCAATTGATATGTATGGAGAGTGCTTGGGGGGCCCCATGTAAAACTTACATCAGGGCCCACAGCTCCTAAGCTATGCCACTGATTATTAGGCTAAGTTCACACTACTCTGGATGCCCAATGGTGCATTCACAGCGTATCCTGCGCGCAAACACTCTGCCACATAGCAGTGTCTGGTAAGATATCCACACTCACCACCGTTGTGTATCCAGTCTGGCGCTAATGCCATTCATGTTCTCCACTGCTCTGCCACCACCACCATTGTGTGCACTCCAATGCACAGGACAAACGTTGGTATATAGATTGGAGCCCTACCAGAAGCATCAGGCTCCCACTGGATGGCAAAAGTTCAATGAGAATCCTCCCTTCACCATGCAGGTATCTCATTGGTCCACCACTCAGTGAACCCATGAGAATCCTCCCTGGTGCTCGGGAGGATTCCTACTGGTCTGTTGCCATCCAATTGGAGCCTGTTGCTTCTGACAGGGCTCCAATCTATATACCGACTCATCCCTACAGTGGAGTGGAGCACTAGTGGCAAGATGACCAAAGACACAGAAGACAGGTGAGTAGTGCAGGAGGGGGAAAAAGCCTAGTGAGAATGGACATTGTCTGTTCTCATGGGCTTGCATGCATTTTGTGAGCATCCACAGTGTCTACGTTCTCTGGAAAAATTGTGCAGGTAGGGCATATGTGTTCCATTCCATTTCAGTTGTTGCTGAAGCAAGCCATGCGGGGACCCAAAAGTGATGTTCTTCCGGGGCCCTGCATGCCTCACTTTAGCGGGTAAGAGAGCGACCACTTAAGGTACTCTGGGCTAACTCTGCACTGGCACGATAATTGACCTAACAAAGCAGCTTATGCTGAGAAAGTCTAAACCGTACAACCCCACAAAGACAAGGCCGAGTGGTGGGGATGGTACCCCCTTACATGCTTTTATGAGTGGCTGACTCATTGAGCAACCCACCAGTATATTTAATCAGTTGATATACATACAGTGCTACCCATAGTTATTCATACCCCTGGCAAATTTTGACTTAAAGTTACTTTTATTCAACCAGCAAGTAATTTTTTTGACGGGAAATGACATAGGAGTTTCCCACAGTCCGTTATAAATTCCTGACAAGGGTTGCCATCTATTTTTGCCTAATAGAAGAGGTTTTTTTTACAGTTAAGATACGTTTTCATGATTACATATGCTCTCCATTGTTATTTCTGAGCTACAGTCTTCTCCATGAAAACTCCAAACTATTATTATAATTACGTATTACTATAGTGCTGTCGGTAAGTCTTTTTATAGTACTGTACTGTGATTTGCAGTCTATAGTCATGTCACTAATTGCCCCTCAGAGGAGCTCACAATCTAATCCCTATCATAGTCAAATGCCTCTATCACAGCCAAAGGGTGGCCATACACTTATAGATTTGCAGCAGATTTCGACCATCAGATAGATTTCTGTCAGATGCCTGTCAAGTCGAATCTGACAGGAATCTATCTGATGTGTGCCACACACTAGGAACAGATTTCCAATAGATTTCATAATAAAATCTATTGGAAATCGATCTAAATGCATTATTGGCCCATTAGATCCAATGCAACTCTATGGGCCAGCAGCTGATCGACCTAGATTTTCCATCCTGTCAGATAGATCAAATCGATCGTAATCAGCCGCGAATCGATGGATAGATTTGATAGAATCGATTTCCGATCGATTCATTAGATAGAATTGATTGATCGACGGCTGAAATCAACCAGTGTATGGACCCCTAAAGGCTATTTTTTTTAGGAAGAAACAATAATCTTACCCATATTATTTGTTTATATGGGAGGAAAAAGTAGTGCATGAAAGAAACCCTGCAAACACCAGGAAAACCCACATGCTCCATGCAGATATTGTCCTGGCTCAGATTTAACCTTGGGAGTGCTGCCCACTGTGCCACGTGGCAAGATTTGAGTCAGTGAACTAGTTTGTGCCTGGTTAATGCCGTCATGTTATTCTCTTGTCTGTTTTCACCTTTTGCTCCTAAGTGCTTAGGGTGAAGACATCACTTAGTATCAGTACTCGGCTAAGCAATAATTCATTTTGATGGCACATGAAAATGGAAGCTGATGTCCGAGGGAGTTGTACATGAAAGAAGGGTAGCAGTACATTGATGATACACATGGAAGAGGGGGCTTTACATGGAATGGGAGGGTTACTGCTGTACACAGAAAGGGAGCCCCAATATACTTGGCCTAGGGGCAGAAAAAGTATAAATCCGGCCTTGGCTATAACCATCTTCATCTGGCGCAGGGGATATTTGTAACTTTATTAGTAGTGTCACTTTAAAGGGACTCCGAGCAGTGCAGAAACTATGGAAAGATGCATTTCATTTTAAAGCTCTCTTTCTCCTCTTTCCAATGATATATAAATCGCCGTCCTACGCCTTTTAGTTATTATTATTTAGTATTTATATAGCGTCGACATATTATGCAGCGCTGTACAGTGTATATATATATACCTTGTCAGTAACTGTCCCTCAAAGGAGCTCACAATCTAATCCCTACCATTGCCATATGTCTATATTATGTAGTGTAAGTACTTTTAGTTTAGGGCCAATTTTAGGAGGAGCCAATTAACTTATCCGTCTGTTTTTGGAATGTGGGAGGAAACCGGAGTGCCCGGAGGAAACCCACGCAGACACGGAGAGAACATACAAACTCTTTACAGATAGTGCCCTGGCTGGGATTCGAACCAGGGACCCAGCGCTGCAAGGCGAGAGAGCTAACCACTACGCCACCATGCTGCCCCGGTATTTTCACAATTGAATTTGCCGCGGCCGCGATTTCAATCGCGAAAATAGAGAAAACTAAAAGGCGTAGGGTGACGATTTAGAGGTCGTCAGAAAGAGGAGAAAGAGAGCTTTAAAATGATATCCATCTTTCCATAGTTACTTGTATTACACAGGACGACACTGCTGACTTTAGGAAAAAGTCGCCCTGTGTAATACAATGTAACTATGGAAAGATGGATATCATTTTAAAGCTCTCTTTCTCCTCTTTCTGACGACCTCTAA
This sequence comes from Hyperolius riggenbachi, assembly GCF_040937935.1. Lineage (NCBI taxonomy): Eukaryota > Metazoa > Chordata > Amphibia > Anura > Hyperoliidae > Hyperolius > Hyperolius riggenbachi. The sequence continues at coordinate 131,445,064 of NC_090656.1, read as the reverse complement.
ATCGTCACCCTACGCCTTTTAGTTTTCTCTATTTTCGTGATTGAAATCGCGGCTGCGGCAATTTCAATCGCGAAAATAGTAAAAACTAAAAGGCGTAGGGCGGCGGTTTATATATCATTGGAAAGAGGAGAAATAGAGCTTTAAAATGATATGCATCTTTACATAGTTTTTGCACTGCTCGGAGTCCCTTTAATTTAAACACTACAGTTAAAATGGAGATGTGTGGAGAATGCACTTGGTTTGCATATTCCTGTGACACCATCTTTCTAGATTCTATTCTCACACCACAACATGCTGTTTGGCTCGATAACATGCTCAGCTGCAAGAAAGTGTACTTCTGTGCTTACTGTAATATGAATTTTACACTTTTCGATACATAAAATATTAATTATTTAAACATGCCTGGGTGTATAATGTGAAAACAGACACTTTTATTTTATATATCCGGGACTAGATGCACATATCTAGCTTAGATTGCACTTTAAAAGCAACAATCACTTTTTGTTTCTCAACCTCCCTCAACATCTTTCACCTTTTAGTCCAGCAGCCAAATATTTGCTCATTTATGGCAGGTGTGATAAAGGTAAAGAACCTTATAAAGACGTTGTTGCTTTTAGTCGTTATTGGAAGCAAAATGTTGGAGTGAGCATACGTGAGAAGGGAGTGGACATGCAAACACAGATAATGCAGTTATTCTTGTATTATTTTCGAACCCGTTCATTCAGACCCTCATACCATGAAATGATGCACTTGGATTATTAGCGATTCCTATTTCATGTTTCCAGGACTTTTGGAGGAACACATTGATTGAAAGACTTTAATTTACATCTGAGTTTTTTGTGAATGGTGAGTACTATATAATGTTTCTGCATTCTCTGCCTATTAAGACAAATCTTGTGTCATTTACGGTTTTATCTAGATGACCTGTAGCGCATTGGATATTTAGGTACAGTTTCCTTATACAATTATCACAATCTTTACAGACAAGAAGACTGAAAGAGGAGGGGATAAAACTTTGCCCAAATCACAATGAAATATAATGCTTACATTTTTCTTTGTATGGTCAACAATCTCAGTCTGTATCCAATTTTACTGAAAAGAAAAATACACACCCAAGGCTAGTTTCACACTGGGGTATTGTGTTGCACATCCTGTAAAAACAGGATCAGAATGTAGTGAAGGGAAAAAGCCATATTGGGTTGTGATACAACGCTCATAGTAAAGCATACAGTATATAACAAGTATGCTTGTTATACAATGTAACTGTTACACTGCAACTGTAAACATGCACATTATCCAGTACTGCACAGCATACCTCGCGTTATTACAACTGATTCCATCACACTGCACTGCTGATGCACAGATGTTAATGTACTTTTAAAAGTTATTTTTGTTCATTATAACAAATAATGCATAGAAAGTAGCAACTGGCTTTGATAATAAACATTCTGACAGATAAACCAACCAATATATTTGATAAATCTGAAAAGCCTATCCTTACAGTATCATTGAATGTTTAAGGCACTACGGTCATCATATCAATCAGATGAAAAGATTTTTACTCAACATAACAGTCTAATATTCATCACCCCTCTTTTTATTATTATTCATTTATATAGCGCCAGCATCTTCGGTGGAGTTGTACAATAGAATGTAAAGTATAACAATTCAATATAACAGTACAAGACAAAGGTGGATTAAAGCTTATGCATTAAACAAAGCAATAACAGATTTTTACATGATGGATGGTGGAAGATATGTACAAACATTACACAGCATTAAAGGACAACTCCTTAACCACTTGCCGACCGCCCACAGCCCATGGGCGGCGGCAAAGTGGACGCCTAAAGGACCGCAATACGCCTTCAGGCGGCGCGTCCTTTAGGCATGCCGGGGGAGCGATCGCGTCATTGATGACGCGCGCTTCCCCCGGCAACTGGCTCCGCCCACCCGCCGTAACATCCCGCCGGCCATACGGAAGCGCTGGCGGGATGTTAACCCCGCGATCGCCGCTACAAAGTGTATAATACACTTTGTAATGTATACAAAGTGTATTATACAGGCTGCCTCCTGCCCTGGTGATCCCAGTGTCCGAGGGACCACCAGGGCAGGCTGCAGCCACCCTAGTCTGCACCCAAACACACTGATCTGCCCCCCCCGCCCACTGATCGCCCACAGCACCCCTCAGACCCCCCCCTGCCCACCCCCCAGACCCCTGTTTGCACCCAATCACCCCCCTAATAACCCATCAATCACTCCCTGTCACTATCTGTCAACGCTATTTTTTTTTTATCCCCCCCCCCTGCCCCCTCCTGATCACCCCCCCACCCCTCAGATTCTCCCCAGACCCCCCCCCCCTGTGTACTGTATGCATCTATCTTCCCTGATAACCTGTCAATCACCCGTCAATCACCCATCAATCACCCATCAATCACCCATCAATCACCCCCTGTCACTGCCACCCAACAATCAGCCCCTAACCTGCCCCTTGCGGGCAATCTGATCACCCACCCACACCAATAGATCGCCCGCAGATCCGACATCAGATCACCTCCCAAATCCATTGTTTACATCTATTCTCTCCTCTAAACACCCACTAATTACCCATCAATCACCCATCAATCACCCCCTATCACCACCTGTCACTTTTACCTATCAGATCAGACCCTAATCTGCCCCTTGCGGGCACCCAATCACCTGCCAACACGCTCAGATTGCCCTCTGACCCCCCCTTATCAATTCGCCAGTGCATTAATTACATCTGTTCTTCCCTGTAATAACCCACTGATCACCTGTCAATCACCTGCCAATCACCTATCACCCATCAATCACCCCCTGTCACCCCCTGTCACTGCCACCCATCAATCAGCCCCTAACCTGCCCCTTGCGGGCAATCTGATCACCCACCCACACCATTAGATCGCCCGCAAACGCGCCGTCAGATTACCTCCCAAATGTATTGTTTACATCTGTTATCTTCTCTAAACACCCACTAATTACCCATCAATCACCCCCTATCACCACCTGTCACTGTTACCTATCAGATCAGACCCTAAGCTGCCCCTTGCGGGCACCCAATCACCCGCCCACATGCTCAGATTGCCCTCAGACCCCCCCCCCCCCCCTTATCAATTCACCAGTGCATTAATTACATCTGTCCTTCCCTGTAATAACCCACTGATCACCTGTCAATCACCTGCCAATCACCTATCACCCATCAATCACCCCCTGTCACTGCCACCCAACAATCAGCCCCTAACCCGCCCTTGCGGGCAAACTGATCACCCACCCACACCAATAGATCGCCCGCAGATCCGACATCAGATCACCACCCAAGCGCAGTGTTTCCATCTATTCTCTCCTCTAAACACCCACTAATTACCCATCAATCACCCCCTATCACCACCTGTCACTGTTACCCATCAGATCAGACCCTAATCTGCCCCTTGCGGGCACCCAATCACCCGCCTACACGCTCAGATTGCCCTCAGACCCCCCCTTATCAATTCGCCAGGGCATTATTTACATCTGTCCTTCCCTGTAATAACCCACTGATCACCTGTCAATCACCTGTCAATCACCCCCTGTCACTGCCACCCATCAATCACCCCTGTCACTGCCACCCATCAATCAGCCCCTAACCTGCCCCTTGCGGGCAAACTGATCACCCACCCACACCAATAGATCGCCCGCAGATCCGACATCAGATCACCACCCAAGCGCAGTGTTTCCATCTATTCTCTCCTCTAAACACCCACTAATTACCCATCAATCACCCCCTATCACCACCTGTCACTGTTACCCATCAGATCAGACCCTAATCTGCCCCTTGCGGGCACCCAATCACCCGCCTACACGCTCAGATTGCCCTCAGACCCCCCCTTATCAATTCGCCAGGGCATTATTTACATCTGTCCTTCCCTGTAATAACCCACTGATCACCTGTCAATCACCTGTCAATCACCCCCTGTCACTGCCACCCATCAATCACCCCTGTCACTGCCACCCATCAATCAGCCCCTAACCTGCCCCTTGCGGGCAAACTGATCACCCACCCACACCAATAGATCGCCCGCAGATCCGACATCAGATCACCACCCAAGCGCAGTGTTTCCATCTATTCTCTCCTCTAAACACCCACTAATTACCCATCAATCACCCCCTATCACCACCTGTCACTGTTACCCATCAGATCAGACCCTAATCTGCCCCTTGCGGGCACCCAATCACCCGCCTACACGCTCAGATTGCCCTCAGACCCCCCCCTTATCAATTCGCCAGGGCATTATTTACATCTGTCCTTCCCTGTAATAACCCACTGATCACCTGTCAATCACCTATCAATCACCCATCAATCACCCCCTGTCACTGCCACCCATCAATCACCCGCTGTCACTGCCACCCATCAATCAGCCCCTAACCTGCCCCTTGCGGGCAATCTGATCACCCACCCACACCAATAGATCGCCCGCAGATCCGACGTCCGATCACCTCCCAAGTGCAGTGTTCACATCTGTTCTCTACCCTAAACACCCACTAATTACCCATCAATCACCCCCTGTCACTGCTACCTATCAGATTAGACCCCTATCTGCCCCTAGGGCACTCAATCACCCGCCCACACCCTCAGAATGCCCTCAGACCCCAGCCCTGATCACCTCGCCAGTGCATTGCTTGCATCTATTCCCCCCTCTAATCACACCTTGAGACACCCATCAATCACCTCCTGTCACCCCCTAGCACACCTACCCATCAGATCAGGCCCTAATTTGCCCCATGTGGGCTCCTGATCACTCGGCCAAACCCTCAGATCCCCCTCAGACCCCCTTCCGATCACCTCCCCAGTGCATTGATTGCATCTATTTTCCCCTCTAACCACCCCCTGAGACACCCATCAATCACCTCCTGTCACCCCCCTAGCACTCCTATCCATCAGATCAGGCCCAATACAACCTGTCATCTAAAAGGCCACCCTGCTTATGACCGGTTCCACAAAATTCGCCCCCTCATAGACCACCTGTCATCAAAATTTGCAGATGCTTATACCCCTGAACAGTCATTTTGAGACATTTGGTTTCCAGACTACTCACGGTTTTGGGCCCGTAAAATGCCAGGGCGGTATAGGAACCCCACAAGTGACCCCATTTTAGAAAAAAAGACACCCCAAGGTATTCTGTTAGGTGTATGACGAGTTCATAGAAGATTTTATTTTTTGTCAAAAGTTAGCGGAAATTGATTTTTATTGGGTTTTTTTCACAAAGTGTCATTTTTCACTAACTTGTGACAAAAAATAAAATCTTCTATGAACTCGCCATACACCTAACGGAATACCTTGGGGTGTCTTCTTTCTAAAATGGGGTCACTTGTGGGGTTCCTATACTGCCCTGGCATTTTAGGGGCCCTAAACCGCGAGGAGTAGTCTAGAAAACAAATGCCTCAAAATGACCCGTGAATAGGACGTTGGGCCCCTTAGCGCACCTAGGCTGCAAAAAAGTGTCACACATGTGGTACCGCCGTACTCAGGAAAAGTAGTATAATGTGTTTTGGGGTGTATTTTTACACATACCCATGCTGGGTGGGAGAAATTTCTATGTAAATGGTCAATTGTGTGTAAAACAAATCAAACAATTGTCATTTACAGAGATATTTCTCCCACTTAGCATGGGTATGTGTAAAAATACACCCCAAAACACATTATACTACTTCTCCTGAGTACGGCGGTACCACATGTGTGGCACTTTTTTACACCCTAAGTACGCTAAGGGGCCCAAAGTCCAATGAGTACCTTTAGGATTTCACAGGTCATTTTGCGACATTTGGTTTCAAGACTACTCCTCACGGTTTAGGGCCCCTAAAATGCCAGGGCAGTATAGTAACCCCACAAATGACCCCATTCTAGAAAGAAGACACCCAAAGGTATTCCGTTAGGAGTATGGTGAGTTCATAGAAGATTTTATTTTTTGTCAAAAGTTAGCGGAAAATTGATTTTTATTGTTTTTTTCACAAAGTGTCATTTTCCACTAACTTTTGACAAAAAATAAAATCTTCTATGAACTCACCATACTCCTAACGGAATACCTTGGGGTGTCTTCTTTCTAAAATGGGGTCATTTGTGGGGTTCCTATACTGAACTGGCATTTTAGGGGCCCTAAACCGTGAGGAGTAGTCTGGAAATCAAATTTCGCAAAATGACCTGTGAAATCCTAAAGGTACTCATTGGACTTTGGGCCCTTTAGCGCAGTTAGGGTGCAAAAAAGTGCCACACATGTGGTATTGCCATACTCGGGAGAAGTAGTACAATGTGTTTTGGGGTGTATTTTTACACATACCCATGCTGGGTGGGAGAAATACCTCTGTAAATGACAATCTTTTGATTTTTTTACACACAATTGTCCATTTACAGAGTTATTTCTCCCACCCAGCATGGGTATGTGTAAAAATACACCCCAAAACACATTGTACTACTTCTCCCGAGTACGGCGATACCACATGTGTGGCACTTTTTTGCACCCTAACTGCGCTAAAGGGCCCAAAGTCCAATGAGTACCTTTAGGATTTCACAGGTCATTTTGCGGAATTTGATTTCCAGACTACTCCTCACGGTTTAGGGCCCCTAAAATGCCAGGGCAGTATAGGAACCCCACAAATGACCCCATTTTAGAAAGAAGACACCGTGAGGAGTAGTCTGGAAATCAAATTCCGCCCTTTAGCGCAGTTAGGGTGCAAAAAAGTGCCACACATGTGGTATCGCCGTACTCGGGAGAAGTAGAACAATGTGTTTTGGGGTGTATTTTTACACATACCCATGCTGGGTGGGAGAAATAACTCTGTAAATGGACAATTGTGTGTAAAAAAAATGAAAAAATTGTCATTTACAGAGATATTTCTCCCACCCAGCATGGGTATGTGTAAAAATACACCCCAAAACACATTCTACTACTTCTCTTGAGTACGGCAATACCACATGTGTGGCACTTTTTTGCAGCCTAACTGCGCTAAGGGGCCCAAAGTCCAATGAGCACCTTTAGGCTTTACAGGGGTGCTTACAAATTAGCACCCCCCAAAATGCGAGGACAGTAAACACACCCCACAAATGACCCCATTTTGGAAAGTAGACACTTCAAGGTATTCAGAGAGGGGCATGGTGAGTCCGTGGCAGATTTCATTTTTTTTTGTCGCAAGTTAGAAGAAATGGATTCTTTTTTTTTTTCTTTTTTTTTTGTCACAAAGTGTCATTTTCCGCTTACTTGTGACAAAAAATAATATCTTCTATGAACTCACTATGCCTCTCAGTGAATACTTTGGGATGTCTTCTTTCCAAAATGGGGTCATTTGGGGGGTATTTATACTATCCTGGAATTCTAGCCCCTCATGAAACATGACAGGGGGTCAGAAAAGTCATAGATGCTTGAAAATGGCAAAATTCACTTTTTGCACCATAGTTTGTAAACGCTATAACTTTTACCCAAACCAATAAATATACACTGAATGGTTTTTTTTTTATCAAAAACATGTTTGTCCACATTTTTCGCGCTGCATGTATACAGAAATTTTACTTTATTTGAAAATTGTCAGCACAGAAAGTTAAAAAAATCATTTTTTTGCCAAAATTCATGTCTTTTTTGATGAATATAATAAAAAGTAAAAATCGCAGGAGCAATCAAATAGCACCAAAAGAAAGCTTTATTAGTGACAAGAAAAGGAGCCAAAATTCATTTAGGTGGTAGGTTGTATGAGCGAGCAATAAACCGTGAAAGCTGCAGTGGTCTGAATGGAAAAAAAGTGGCCGGTCCTTAAGGGGTAGAAAGACTGTGGTCCTCAAGTGGTTAAGAAGCATAAGGAGGCTGCCATATTTATTTCCTTTTAAACAATACCAGTTGCCTGGCTATCCTGCTGATCCTAGGCCTCTAATACTTTTAGCCATAGACCCTGAACAAGCATATGCAGATCGGGTGTTTCTGACATCATTGTCAGATCTGTCAAGATTAGCCACATGATTGTTTCTGGTGTTATTCAGACACCACTGCAGCCAATATATATCAGCAGGGCTTCCAGGCAACTGATATTGTTTAAAAGGAAATAAATATGGCAGCCTCCATATTCTTCTCACTACAGTTGTCCTTTAAAGAGGAGCTGTCAGCCATACTATCTCAGGAAAACACATATAAGTAGATAAATACTTGCTCTACTTACATAACATGTATTGCACTGTCCACATTTTGATTTTAGTGATTTTTCTTCAGTAAAAAAAAAGAGAAAATCCTTCTTAGCATTTACCATTTTAAAGAGACTCTGAAGTAAGTTAAAAAAAAATCGCTTTTTAGCTTATATTCCACATGGACATGTTTGCCCCAGCTAAAACGCCGCTATCCCGCGGCAGAATGAGGGGTCTTTACCCCCCAAATCCCCCCCTGCAAAATCCACGACCAACTTCGTCGTAGATTTTGCCGCTCATGGAGGCAGGGTTATGAGCTGTAGCTCTGGCTCCATGCGCATCTATCAGCTGGCGGATCTCCGCCTCTCCCCGCCCCTGTCAGTGCAGTAAGAGGGAGAGGGGCAGGGGAGAGGCGGAGATGCACGCTGATAGACACACTGAGAGGCAGGCCTGCAGCCATTAGCCCTGCCTCAACAGGAAGCGATCCCAGGACACCACAGAGGGGATTTGGGGGTAAAGAAGTTCTCAGCGTTTTAGCAGGGGAAAGCATGCCCATGTTCATTTTAAGATAAAAAGCTCACTTCAGACTCTCTTTAAGTGTGGCTATTTTGAAGCCAATTCTGATGTAATTTCCTCCCTTACTCTCCTCTGCCTGATTTGCCTGCCCTTCACTATAGAAAGTGCATTGTCTCAGCATGAGATTTATTGGACAATTAGAGAGGAAGAGAGGTGTGGGAGGGGAAAACAGGAGGGAAAGAGGCTTCAGCCAATCAGGCTGCATTAGTTAAGTCTGAGGGGAAGTATAGAAGCAAAAAAGGACAACCCAGCATGCCCTGCAACTTCCTTTTTGTGCTCAAATTTTGTGTGTACCAAATAAGAGTCAGGTAAACTGGGGAATGTTCATTTATCAACAAGAAAAGTAATAGTGATTTTAATGTTTGGATTGCCTGGTTAGCATCCTTATTACTTGTTTACCAGATAAAAATAAAAAAATGATTTTTGATTTTATGCCCAACAGTTACACTTTAAGAGACAAAAGGGAAGGAGAGCTCAAGCCAATCGGACTTACAGTCTAAAGGTTTAAGCGGTAGGTAAAGGGAAGAGATTGTACTTTTTGAACATACTATTACATTACAATTGCATTGAGTTAGCCATGCGATTATATTGTCCAACGTGTATAAGCGCAGAGATTGACTTTTAAATGAATTTTATGGAGAAGTGTAAGCCTGTATTTCAGATGTTTTTGATGCTTTCCATTCCATTTTTCTAAATTCAGCTGGTGCCATTAACATGCATTTGAAGTTCTTTTTTGATTGCTCATTGTATGGAATAAACTAGGTTGCTGCCTGTGACCAAATGCTATTGATACACAAATGAACTGTCTACATGAACATAAGTGAACTGCCTAGACAAAAGCATATTCATTAAAATTCAACTGAAATGTTATTCAAATGAGAATTATATTTAAAAGGCTATATGTACAACAAGCCCAAAAGCTTACCTAATTGCCTATGCCTAACAGTAGTGATGTGCCATGGTTTGTGTTGGCAGACAGTGAACATATGCTGTTTGCAGTTCGCATTTACCTCAAACTTTTGCTGTCTGCACTTGCTCCATACTTTAACATGGAGTTATATTTTGACCCTTCACCCTTAAAAGGAAGGTTCAGGGTGAGAGAGAAAAAATAAAAAAATAAAAATCCACTTACCTGGAGCTTCCTCCAGCCCGTGGCAGGCAGGATGTGCCCTCGGCGCCGCTCCGCAGGCTCCCGGTGGTCTCCGGTGGCCGACCCGACCTGGCCAGGCCGGCGGCCAGGTCGGGCTTCTTCTGCGCTCCAATCTGCGTTTCACGCGGGCGCGATGACGTCATCGGACGTCCTCCGGGCTGTACTGCGCAGGCTCAGAACTGAGCCTGCGCAGTACAGCCCGGAGGATGTCCGATGACGTCATCGCATCCGCATGAAACTCAGATTGGAGCGCAGAAGAAGCCCGACCTGGCCAAGTCGGGTCGGCCACCGGAGACCACCGGGAGCCTGCGCAGCGGCGCCGAGGGCACATCCTGCCTGCCACGGGCTGGAGGAAGCCCCAGGTAAGTGGATTTTTATTTTAATTTTTTTTCCCCTCACCCTGAACCTTCCCTTTAAGTCAGGTGGGACAGGACAGCCAATTAAGCATCTTCACCACATGGGTGTGGTAAATGTCAGGTGTCACCTCACCTGACACACCATCACACAAAGGTCCATATGCAATTAAGTTTTTCTCCTGAGTTTTCTCCTAGGAGATAATTTTCATATTCTCTTTAAAATAGCTTTTAAGCATTTTACAATTGAAAAAGTACCTAAAAGTTCGTGAAAAAGTACTAGCAAAATTATTTTGAGTATACAGTACAGTATTCTTGCTTGCTGGTGGTTTAAAAACCATTTTATCAGGAATCAGAAATACAGGAAAATTAATGCTTACCTATCGGAAATTTTCCTTTCCTGGTGCATTTCCATGGCAGCATACTATGGGTTGTGGCCCCGCCCCTGAACCCTATTGGACACCAGAACTATAAATTTGTTGAGAGTATCACCCACCAGTATTTTAGTAACTATAGTCCTCCCCGTTTTGAGGGTGGGTTCGTATGCTGCCATGGAAATGCACCAGGAAAGGAAAATTTCCGATAGGTAAGTATTAATTTTCCTGTTTCCCTGGTGCTTCCATGGCAGCATACTATGGGATTTAACTAGCAAGAACAAACAGGGAGGGTAAAGTAACACCATTTTTTAACATTAGTAGGATCAGAAATTAATTGATTTTCCCACATTTGAAGAGCTAAGGACTGAAGGGTCAACTTGAATATTCAACAAAAGTATATGTCGAGGACCATGCAGCTTTAAAGATTGTGGCTGTAGACACACCGGCAAGAAATGCCCATGATGAAGTTATACTTCTGGTTGAGTGAGCTAATGTCTGGCCAGGTAGACCTTAGCCTTACACACACAGCAGATGCATTCCCGAATCCAAGCCGCTAACATCTTGTAAGGTGTTTCTTAACCTTTTCTGTAACCAGAAAAAACTAACAGGAGATGGGTTGACTGTCTGAAAGATTCTGTGATCTGCAGATATCTTTTAAAAGAGCATGACACGTCCAGAGGATGTATTAGAGGCAGATTGGATTTTACCCTTTTTTCTTTGATAAAGACAATCATTATCTAGGTAGAGCACTGATACCACTTTGGGTAAAAAGTTCATCACTGGTGTTAGGGTAGCTTGATCATGATAAAAGCTTAGATCTTCACAACCTAGAACAGGCATGGGCAAACGTGGCCCTCCAGCTGTTAAGAAACTACAAGTCCCACAATGCATTGCAGAAGTCTTACAGCTACAGTCATGACTCATAAAGGCAATTGCATTGTGGGACTTGTAGTTCCTTAAGAGCTGGAGGGCTGAGTTTGCCCATGCCTGACCTAGAGCATGCAATTCTGACATTCTTCTAGCAGATATTATTGACATGAGACAGCCTTCCGTAGGGTAAAACGGAGAAAAACTAAGTTAATCCGACAGCAACTCTAAATCCCATTTGGGATATACATTTCTTCTAGGAGGTTTCATTTTAAGAGCTGCCTTTAAGAATTGCTGCAATGGATTTAAGGCCCACTTGTCTCCAGAACATGAGAACAGTGCCATCACCTGGACCTTCAAGGTATTGTAGCTAAAACCAAGGTCAAATCCCGCCTGAAGAAAGTCTAAAGTATTATTTACTGATGGGGAGAATGGCTCAAAATTGTCTCCAGAAACAAAGTCTTGAAACCGGTTCCAGACTTTCTGGCATACCACATTTGTTCATACTTTACTTGCTGTCCTGGAACATCCCAACTTAGTTAACCTATCCTCCTAAATATACAGGCTACCAGACAAAATTTGTGAGGTGCTGATTAAGATAACAATGGCTCAGACAACAGTTTCGTACAGACCGAGAGAAACATTGGCTCCGTCTGAGATAATTGGAGAAGAAGAAGTGGAAACCAGTCTGTACGGCCAGTATAGAATTATTGAAAGAACTTTTGATTTCTCCTTCTTAAATTTCTTCAGAAACCGAAAGACTATTGGTAATGGAGAAAAAGCGTACCGAAGCAGGAGGCGGCCAAGACTGGGATAGAGCATCTATTCCCACTGCTGCTTGACAATAAATCCGGGAGAAAATTGTGGTATAATTGACTGTCCTGTTGCCCTCGGTTTTCCCTACTAGAAGATGTGCAAAAGCTTGAAAGGCTAAACAGGCGGATCTTAATTCCAAAGGATTTAAATTGTTTGTTAAGGGGTGACATGGCCATCTGGACTGAACCACCTGGTCTTGGCACCATGCACCCCATCCCAATAGACCAGCATCCCTGAAACATACGTCAATTGAGCCAGAATCAGAATCCATTGAGTAAACAATCCTGATTGCAACACCAGATAAGAGAATTCTTCATTGATGTGTAAAATCACCATTTTCTGTTGTAGAGACACTCTGCCCCACTAATATAAGAAAGGGAGTTAAAAAATGCATCATGTGCCAGTGTGTGGCAACTTCATCATTATTGTAGCTGCTAACATTCCCAAGACTTGAAGACAAACCAAACAAACTGTTGGTACTAAGGATGTGTGGGAATACATAAATATCTTTTAAGTTTATTGGAACTAGAAAATAGTTTTATTGGACTGTCAGGATAATGGATTGAAGAGATTTATTCCTGTATTTTGGAAGCAGTGTGTACTTGTTTAAAATATTCTAGATCTATGACAGGTTGCCAAACTCCTGTTTTCTTGCCAAACAACAAAGGAGAGTACATCACTTTGCCTCTATGTGAGCAATGTACCTCCAGTACTGCATCTTGCACTATTAATTGGCAAATTAAAGACGACAGACTTCTCTCTCCATGTAGGCATAAACATATCTTGCAGAGTGATTTAAATCTCCACCGATAACCCTCAGAGATTGCTTGAAACCCCGCCCCCAGAAGTGTGGACGGATGGGGACCCAAAAGGACTTTCCTTGGTGTGACAATGGATGATTGGATTAGGACTGCAGACTCTAATGTACAGTACTGTATTTGTTGTCCCATAGAAAATTCACCTTCCCCCCACGCTCTGGAGACATCAGAGATACACCTTATCAGCCTAAGGCCATTCACTATTTAGGCTGCTGAGTGGTTGGCTCTCAGCAGGAGGCAGACAGCTAGGCACCTGAGAGCAGAGCTGGTTTCATGTTTGTACCTCATGGAAAGGAGTTGGATTGTGTCTGCGGAAGGGAGAACAGCTCCCAGGATCTGTGGTGAGCCAGGAGAAGTTCCCATGCGGCTAGGACCCAGAGAGGGTTTGCTGAACTTAGTGTCCTGAGGCCCTGGACTGTGGACTGGTGTATCTCACCCGCATCTGGTCGTGTAGACTTGTCGGATGTCTACTGGATATTGGGACTGATGAGAACTGCATCTATTGGGACTGTTCAGATCTGTTGTGCACCTCTTGGACACCTTCTATTGGTGAATTTACTGGAACTTTGGGACTTATGTTGCTTTGCCTGCGAAGCTGGGAATTGTGACTGCTTGGTAGGGGGAATCTGTGACACTCCCTTGTGGATTATATAGTAATATTGTGAACTTTTTGTGTGAACTGTGTGACCAATAAATGCCCCGCCAGTCGGGTTTTGTTTAATCTGCCGCTATACACTGTGTCTCTGGGCTCTGTGGTCTCGGAACCATCACAACTGGGTTTTATCGATTAGCTGGAGCAATCTTGATTGCCTTAGAGGGGGCTGACTGAGAAATTTGCAATTTTTTTTTTATTTTATTTTTTTAATTCTTATCTGGTTTATAGGAACAAAAATACCTGAATCTTTGCTGGAACGGATTTCTCTGTACAAATCTTTGTAACTTGAGTCTTCTATCTTGAGGAATATCTCCAGATTTTCCTCCTGTTTATTATCAACTTTGCCCGTTTCTTCAAGAATCACTCTTATGATTTCTTTCATTAAAGGAAAGGCAAGTCTAACCTCGGTAAGATGTGGATAATATTTACCTACTTCTATGGAAGGATCTTCTGGTTCTTTCCACTGTAAAAGGTTCTTTAGGGCTCTTTCACACCAGAGCCCTCTTTTGGCGTTTTAACGCAAAGTCTATAACGCAAAGTCTATACTTTGCGTTAACCAAGGTAAAAGGAAAGTCCATAGACTTTCCTTTTACCTTTCACACCCGAAGCTGCGTTTCGATACGCTGCGGTACGACGCGTCCCGGCGCATTTTATCGTCGGGAATCACCGTTTCCCCTTCGAGTTAATTAACTACTACCGCCGCTACTCATCGTCGCACCAGAGTTTCCCGACGACACGCCGCAACGCGTGCAGAAGCTGTTCTCCTGCATGCTTTCAGTGTGTAACCGGCCTTAGTGGAAAATACCATTACCTTCTGCTTCAGAAACAACCTCTTGATTAGATTTGACTTGGAAAGATCTGTCATTCTGTGAAGTTGACAGAACTGCAACTGGCGCTTGGGAACGCATTTCCCCTCTTACTGCTTGCTTCATAAAGATGTAACATTCTAAAAGGAGTCTTCAGATTTGTCATCAGAATTTTCAGTATAACAATTCACACAAGTCTTATCCGGCATCATCATTTTTCCACACTTCCAGTAAGCTGATTTTCCTGTCGAGTGGTTGGAGATCAGTGGAGGCGGAGTGTGCTGAGTCGACCTGGATCTAGAATGACAAATCAATCTTGAGGAAGGAGATCTTCTAGAATGCCCTCTATTCAGACAATGGGCCTGATTCACAAAAGAGCGCCAACCGCCAGCACGGCCGCCCCGCGCGAATGCGTGAAACGACAACGTCCCCGCACTCAAACCCCCACGCGAAAACGATATCGATCTCATGTGGAAATTCGCGCTCGCGTTTTCGCACGCGCAACGCGAAAACGGCCACGCCAACAGCCAGCTCCCCCCCCGCGAATCAAGCCCAATGACTCCTGTCATCAGAATATCTTCATGAAGAGTGTGAATGCCAACGATGTCAGGAACTTTCTTGAGAACGCCAATCTTCAGTGTTATTAGGTCAAGAGGGGCTGAAATGGAATATAAGTTCGTATTTGCAACACCCAATGACCCTCCTTTTTTTTTCTTTTAAAACATTGCCCGAGAGTCCCCTGTCTATGGACTTCCGTCTGGTCTTTAGAGCTGCGTGCCATATTTCCAGCAGGAATAGGCTGCAAGAGTTAAATAGTAAGAAAGTTTTTTTTTTTTTTTTTAAAGGATATTATTGTAAGATACTTTTAAGAAGAGTAGATTAATCCCTTGGGAGAAAATGACTTCTCACAGGAGTATTAGCAGTGTCCCTGCAACTTTCAAATAGCAACATTAGGCTAGATACTCCTTAAAGGAGAACTGTAGTGAGAGGGATATGGAGGCTGCCATATTTATTTCCTTTTAAGCAATACCAGTTGCCTGGCAGCCCTGATGGTCTATTTGCCTAAAGACGTGTCTGAATCACACCAGAAACAAGCATGCAGCTAATCTTGTCATATCTGTCTAAATTTGTCAGAAACACCTGATCTGCTGCATGCTTGTTCAGGGCCTATGGCTGAAAGTATTAGAGGCAGAGGATTAGCTGAATAGCCAGGCAACTGGTATTGCTTAAAAGGAAATAAATATGGCAGCCTCCATATACCTCTCACTACAGTTCTCCTTTAAACCTCCAGGAGGCTGTGAGCATGCTCAGAAGCAAGCTGCCCACAACCAAGATGGTTGCAACATCACCCAAGTATGGGCAAAGAGGAAAAAAGCTACTGGTCTATATAAGGAAGTGCACACTCGCGCGCGCGCGCGTGCTATACACGCCTGCATGCTCGTGAACACTCCCCACCAATCCACACTGTCCTGCCACTGCAGAAAGCAGAGAACTGGCATTTACAAAACCATGAGACTACTCCAGCCAGGAGATGAGGGAGAAAGGATGGAAGGAGATAGAATCAGATAGAAAGCAGGGAAGAAAAGGACAGATAGGCAGGTAACTCATGCAGCCATTGCACACCTGTATGCATTTAGCACAGGAACTAATGCAGCCATAGATCAAGTAATGCAGCCATAGTTCATTTGTATGCATCTTGCACATGAAAGTAATGCAGCCATAGTTCATTTGTATGCATCTTGCACATGAAAGTAATGCAGCCATAGTTCATTTGTTTTCATTTAGTACATGCAAGTACTGCAGCCATAGTTCATTTGTAAGCGTTTTGCATGTGAAGGTAATTCAGCCAAAGTTCATTAGTATGCATCTTGCACATGAAAGTAATGCAGCCATAGTTCATTAGTATCCACCTAGCACATGAAAGTAATGCAGTCATAGTTCATTAGTATGCACCTAGCACATGAAAGTAATGCAGTCATAGTTCATTAGTATGCACCTAGCACATGAAAGTAATGCAGTCATAGTTCATTCGTATGCATCTTGTACATGAAAGTAATGCAGCCAAAGTTCATTAGTATGCATGTAGCACATGAAGGTAATGCAGCCAAAGTTCATTAGTATGCATGTAGCACATGAAGGTAACTAATGCAGCCAAAGTTCATTAGTATACATCTAGCACATGAAAGTAATGCAGTCATAGTTCATTAGTATGCACCTAGCACATGAAAGTAATGCAGTCATAGTTCATTAGTATGCACCTAGCACATGAAAGTAATGCAGTCATAGTTCATTAGTATGCACCTAGCACATGAAAGTAATGCAGTCATAGTTCATTCGTATGCATCTTGTACATGAAAGTAATGCAGCCAAAGTTCATTAGCATGCATGTAGCACATGAAGGTAATGCAGCCAAAGTTCATTAGTATGCATGTAGCACATGATGGTAATGCAGCCAAAATTCATTAGTATGCATGTAGCACATAAAGGTAATGCAGCCAGCGTTCATGTCTATGCATCTAGCACATGAAAGTAATACAGCCATTGTTCACCTGTATGCCTCTAGCACATGAAGGTAATGCAGCCAGCGTTCATGTCTATGCAGCCAGCACATGAATGTAATGCAGTCGATGTTTATTTCTATGCATCTAGCACATGAAAGTAATACAGCCATTGCTCACCTGTATGCATTTAGCACAGGGTACTGATGCAGGCATTGCTCACCTGTATGCATTTAGCACAGGATACTGATGCAGGCATTGCTCACCTGTATGCATTTAGCACAGGATACTGATGCAGGCATTGCTCATTCATATGCATTTAGCACACATGTATATCTCCAGGACCAGAAGACCGGGCTCTTTATGTGAGGTACATTTAGTACCTATGCAGAGACTTCCCAGGGAAAGGGATAAACCCTGGGGTAGAAAGGGGACTGAAAAAAAAAAGAAATGAAGAGAAGGTAAGAAAATAGAAATAGTGTCCAAAGGGGAGGACAAAGGAAAAAGAATACTGGTGGGTGATACTCTCAACAAATTTATAGTTATGGTGTCCAATAGGGTTCAGGGGCGGGGCCACAACCCATAGTATGCTGCCATGGAAGCACCAGGGAAAGTTTATTTCATCAAGCATGACTGGGCAATGCCCAGAATTGGGTTTGGCACAGTACATTTGGCTCAAAAGAGACATCAATCGATAGCATAGAGCAACAGGAGCAGAAATTTACAATTACACATGTCAGTAGCAGACGGTTACATTTGCATTTCAATTTCATTTACATTGTACATTACATTTGCATTTCCAGTTTACATACTAGAGCAGCAGTTGGCTCTGTCCGTGACAGTTCTATATGTGTGTGGGTGCCATGATGGGAGTATGTGGAGGGAGTTCAGGAGGCTGACAGCTGAGGCGAAGAAGGAATCACTGTGCCTAGCCGTCTTTGTGTAGATGGACCGAAGCCTCCGTCCCAAAGGCATCGGACTGAAGTAGCAGTGGCCCGGGTGAGAGGGGTCGTTAGCGATCTTCAGGGCCCTCGATCTCAGTCTTTTGTTGTGTAGGAGGGCAAGTGAGGGGAGAGGTCCCCCAATTACCCTCTCCGCTGCCCTGATGACCCTCTGAAGTAAGTGCCTGTCGCTGGCGGTTGTGCCAGCGTACCAGACTAGAATGGATAAGCAGAGGATCGACTCAATGGTAGCGGAGTAGAAATTGGTCAGAATCTCTTGGGCCATGCCAAATTTCCTCAGCTGACGGAGGAAGTACAGTCTCTGCTGGGCTTTTCTCTGTATCGCCGTGATATTGGGTCTCCAGGTGAGGTCACTGGAGATTGTGGTGCCCAGGAGGCGAGCGCAGGGTACTCTTGCCACCTCCGTACCATCGATGTGAATTGGGGGTGGGGTGGAAGCAGACCTTCTGAAGTCAACAATTAGTTCGACAGTTTTTGCGGTGTTAAGCACCAGCCTGTTCTCCTTGCACCAGAGGGAGATTCTCTCCACCTGCTGACAGTAATCCTGGATATTGTCCTTGGTGATGAGTCCAATGATAGTAGTAT
Organism: Hyperolius riggenbachi; assembly: GCF_040937935.1. Classification (NCBI taxonomy): domain Eukaryota; kingdom Metazoa; phylum Chordata; class Amphibia; order Anura; family Hyperoliidae; genus Hyperolius; species Hyperolius riggenbachi. Next base: position 131,426,446 of record NC_090656.1, on the reverse strand, counting down.
CGTCGGCGAACTTATTGACCTTAAAGAGACACTGAAGCGAAAAAAAATTATGATGATATGATTTGTATGTGTAGTACAGCTAAGTAATAAAACATTAAGATCAGATACATCAGTCTAATTTTTTCCAGTACAGGAAGAGTTGAGAAACTCCAGTTGTTATCTCTATGCAAACAAGCCATTAAGCTCTCCGACTAAGTTAGTCGTGGAGAGGGCTGTTATCTGACTTTTATTATCTCAACTGTTCCTGGACTATTTACTTTTCCTCTGCTAGAGGAGAGGTCATTACTTCAAGGACTGCTCTGAAAGAATAATTTTGAATGCTGAGTGTTGTGTAATCTGCACATATTATAGAATAATGCAATGTTAGAAAAAACACTATATACCTGAAAATAAAAGTATGAGAATATTTTCTTTGCTGCTAATCTTCTAGTAATTATTCATAGTACACAACCAATTCATTATATCATTTTTTTTTTTTCGCTTCAGTGTCTCTTTAACTGAGTCTGCCCTGGATCTGCATTTGTTTGTGTAAAGGGAGAACAGCAGTGGAGACAGGACACATCCTTGAGGCGCACCCGTGTTCGTGGTCATACTTCGTGAACTGATGTCCCCCAGCCTGACGACTTGGGTCCTGTTGGTGAGAAAGTCTGTGATCCAAAGTCGTAGGCTTGGGTGCACTCCCAGTGCAGCTAGTTCTTCCTGCAGAATGCGTGGACAGATGGGGCTTGATTCACAAAAGAGTGCTAACTGTTAGCACGGCCGTTTTAGCGTGAATTTTCGCATTGCGCGCGATCGCGAATTTTCGCGGGAAACAATAACGGTTTCCGCGCGCAAACGCGAATTTTCGCGCGAAAACGCCCGTGTTAACAGTTAGCACTCTTTTGTGAATCAAGCCCATGGTGTTATGACAAGGCCCCATATGCAATTAACTATTCACCGGAGTTATCTCCTAGGAGATAATTTTCATCTTCTCTTTAAACCAACCTTTCAGCATTTTACAATTGGAAAAACATCCAAAAGTTGGTGAAAAGGTGCTATCAAATTTATTTTGAGTACTAGCTGATGGCCAGGCTTTGTCTGGGTATGTATTTGGCTGGTGTTGGATCCGTCCACTTTTTTTAAGCCTAACACACTCATGGACCTACTTTGTGAGCTTTGTAGCCTTAAGCATCAATAATTTGCATTGAAATGAAACAAATCTGATTGGCTGTGGCTCCACCCCTTTTCTGAATTTGAACCCCAGTCACCCAATGACCAACTGTACCAGGTTTGAGGCTTGTGCCATTAACAGTGCAAGAATGGCAGCAATTAAATATTCCGCTTGAAAATCAATAGGTGAATTTTGATTGGTTCTTGTAGGCTCCATCCACTTTTCTGAATATTAATCTCAGTCACCCAGTGACCAACTGTGCAAAGTTTGAGAACCCTACCATAAACAGTATAACAATGGTTGCAGTTTACATTTTCTCAGTGAAATTTATATTTGTCTCCACCCACTCATGACCCAGCATTGCCCAGGTATGTATTTGGTGGGTGTTGGCTGCGCCCACTTTTTCTAACCCTAACACACAATTACTCAATTACTCAATGACTAAGTTTGTGAGCTTTGCAGTCTTTGGCATCAATAATTTGCATTGAAATGAAACAAATCTGATTGGCTGTTTGTGGCCACACCCCCTTTTTTGAATTTGAACCCCAGTCACCTAATAACCAACTGTACCAGTTTTGAGACTTGTGCCATTAACAGTGCAAGAATGGCAGCAATTAAATATTTCCCTTGAAAATCAATAGGTGAATTTTGATTGGCTTTTGTAGGCTCCACTTACTTTTCTGAATATTAATTCCAGTCACCCAGTGACAAACTGTGCAAAGTTTGAGAACCCTGCCATTAAGAGTGTAAAAATGGTTGCAATTTACATTTTCCTAGTGAAATTTGTATATGTCTCCGCCCATTTTTTGGTTATGGGGATAAAAAGTATCCTGTATGTCATTCCAGGTAATGTACTATGTGTGTGCCAAATTTCATTCAAATCCGTTCAGGCTTTGTTGCATGATTGAGTAACAAACATCCAAACTTTCACATCCTACTAATATAATAAATGGGAAAGTTCGGATGTTTGGATGTTTGTTACTCAATCACGCAAAAATGGCTGAACGGATTTGAATGAAATTTGGCACACACATAGTACATTACATGGAATAAAGTATAGGATACTTTTTATTCCCATAACCACAAAGGGGGCGGAGACAAATACAAATTTCACTGGAAAATGTAAACTGCAGCCATTCTTACACTGTTAATGGTAGGGTTCTCAAACTTTGCACAGTTGGTCATTGGGTGACTGGAATTAATATTCAGAAAGGTGGGAGGAGCCAACCAAAGCCAATCATAATTCACCTATTGAGTTTCAAGGGGAATATTTACATTGCTGCCATTCTTGCACTATTAATGGCACAATCTTCAAACCTGGTACAGTTGATCATTGGGTGACTGGGATTCAATTTCAGAAAGGGGGTGGAGCCACAAACAGCCAATAAGATTTGTTTCATTCCAATGCAAATTATTGATGCTAAACACCGCAAAGCTCGCAAACTTGGTAATTGAGTAATTGATTAATTGTGTGTGAGGGTTAGAAAAGTGGGCACAGCCAACACCAGCCAAATACATAAGCGGATAATACCGGGTCATCAGTGGGCGGAGACAAATACAATTTTTACTGGAAAAATGTAAACTGCAGCCATTCTTACACTGTTAATGGTAGGGTTCTCAAACTTTGCACAGTTGGTCACTGGGTGACTGAGGGTTAATATTCAGAAAAGCGGGTGGAGTGTACAAAAGCAAATCAAAATCCACCTATTGATTTTTAAGGGGAATATTTAATTGCTGCCATTCTTGCACTGTTAATGGCACAAGCCTCTTGCACTGTTAATCACCTGTACCTGGTACAGTTGGCCAATGGGTGATTTGGGTTCAAATTCAGAAAAGGGGTGGAGCCACAGCCAATCAGATTTATTTTATTTCAATGCAAATTATTGATGCCAAAGATCGCAAAGCTCACAAACTTGGTCAACTAAGTAATTGTGTGTTAGGGTTAGGAAATGGGGGCGGGGCCAACACCAGCCAAATATATACCCGGGCAACGCTGGGCATCCAGATAGTATCCTACTAATATAATAAATGGGGAAGTTCAGGTGTTTGGATGTTTGGATGTTTGGATGTTTGTTACTCGATCACGCAAAAATAGCTGAACGGATTTGAATGAAATTTGACACACACATAGTACACTACCTGGAATAAAGTATAGGATACTTTTTATTCCCATAAACAAAAAGGGGGCGGAGACAAATACAAATTTCACTGAGAAAATGTAAACTGCAGCCATTCTTACACTGTTAATGGTAGGTTTCTCAAACTTTGCCCAGTTGGTCACTGGGGGACTGGGATTAATATTCAGAAAGGTGGGAGGAGCCTACAAAAGCCAATCATAATTCACCTATTGATTTTCAAGGGGAATATTTACATTGCCGCCATTCTTGCACTGTTAATGGCACAAGCCTAAAACCTGGTACAGTTGATCATTGGGCGACTGGGGTTCAATTTGAGAAAGGGGGTGGAGCCACAAACAGCCAATTAGATTTGTTTCATTCCAATGCAAATTATTGATGGCAAACATCGCAAAGCTCACAAACTTGGCAATTGAGTAATTGATTAATTGTGTGTGAGGGTTAGAAAAGTGGGCACAGCCAACACCAGCCAAATACATAAGCGGGCAACACGGGGTCATCAGTGGGCGGAGACAAATACACATTTTACTTTGAAAATGTAAACTGATTGATATTCATAAAAGTGGGTGGAGCCTACAAAAGCCATTCAAAAATTATCTATTGATTTTTTAGGGGAATATTTAATTGCTGCCATTCTTGCACTGTTAATGGCACAAGCCTCAAACCTGGTACAGTTGATCTTTGGGTGACTGGGGTTTAGATTGATAAAAGGGGGTGGAGCCACAAACAGACAATCTTATTTGTTTCATTTTAATGCAGGTTATGGATGCCAAAAACCGCAAAGCTCACAAACTTGGTCATTGAGTATATGATTGATTGTGTGATAAGGTTAGGAAAAGTGGGCGCAGCCAACACCAGCCAAATACATAATCGGGCCATACCGGGTCATCCGTGGGCGGAGACAAATACACATTTCACTGAGAAAATGTAAACTGCAGCCATTCTTACACTGTTAATGGCAGGGTTCTCAAACTTTGCACAATTGGTCACTGGGTGACTGGGATTAATATTCAGAAAAGTGGGTGGAGCCTACAAAAGACAATCAAAATTCACCTATTGATTTTCAGGTGGAATATGTAATTGCTGCTATTCTTGCACTGTTAATGGCACAAGCCTTACACCTGGTACAGTTGGTCATTGGGGGACTGGGGTTCAAATTTAGACAAAGGGGTGGAGTCACAAACAGCCAATCAGATTTGTTTAATCTCAATGCAAATTATTGATGCCAAAGACCGCAATGCGCACAAACTTGGTCATTGAGTAATTGTGTGTTAGGGTTAGAAAAAGCCAACACCAGCCAAATACATACCCAAACAATTACAGGAAATCAGTGGGTGGAGAAAAATACAAATTTCATTGGGAAAATGTAAACTGCAGCCATTCTTTTACTGTTAATGGCAGGGTTCTCAAACTTTGCACAGTTGGTCACTGGGTGGATGGGATTACTAATCAGAAAGTGGGTGGAGCGTACAAAAGCCAATCAAAATCCACCTATAGATTTTTAAGAGGAATATTTAATTGCTGCCATTCTTGCACTGTTAATGGCACAAGCCTTTTGCACTGTTAATCACCTGTACCTGGTACACTTGGCCATTGGGTGATTTGGGTTCAAATTCAGAAAAGGGGTGGAGCCACAGCCAATCAGATTAATTTTATTTTAATGCAAATTATTGATGCCAAAGTCCGCAAAGCTCACAAACCTGGTCATTAAGTAATTAAGTAATTGTGTGTTAGGGTTAGGAAAGGGGAGCGGGGCCAACACCAGCCAAATACATACCCGGGCAACGCCGGGCGTCCAGCTAGTTTATAATATTAGCGAGATTTTCCTGCTTGTTAGTGGCTTAAAGAGACTATGAAGTGCGTCTAAATCCCCTTTTTGAACTTGTATTTATGTTAAGCAGTATAATCCCTGCTAAAACGCAGCTATCCCGTGGCAAAACAAGGGGTTTATACCCCCCAAATCCCCTCTGATGTGTCCGGAGAGCGCATCCTCATAGAGGCAGAGCTTATGGCTGTAGCTCTGCCTCTTAGCACGTCAATACCGGCTGATCGCCACCTATCTCAATCTTCCTTCACAGAGAGGGGCGGGGGAGAGGTGGAGAGACGCGCGGCGATTGACGCGCATGGAGGCAGTGCTGAGAAACAATAAACTCATCTAAGCGTATCTATTTGTTTTTTTTTTAATGTGTATCCGTTTAAAAACAAGCATAAAAGAAACTTTTAAAAAATCACTCACATCTGGGCCCTTGTTACAGGGACCCAAAGCGGAAAACAGCACGTAACAATCACAGGACGCCGTCCAGCCACACGTCTGCCTCACCCGAGCGGTTTCACTGCTGTAGTTTCATCAGGGGCCCCTGATGAAACTACAGCAGTGAAACCAGTCGGGTGAGGCAGACGTGTGACTGGACGGCGTCCTGTGATTGTTACGTGCTGTTTTCCGCTTTGGGTCCCTGTAACAAGGGCCCAGATGTGAGTGATTTTTAAAAGTTTCTTTTATGCTTGTTTTTAAACGGATACACATTAAAAAACACCAAATAGATACGCTTAGATGAGTTTATTGTTTCTTTCCATGCATAAAACTGCTGAAACACTGCTTATAAGAGCTTGAACCATTGTGATCATTCGTGTGTGGAGAGGAGGCCAGCTGGGAAGACACCTGCCGCTGACCTTATGATGCCATGTTACAGATCCTGTATTTAAGGTCTGTAACAATCTGGTAAGCACATCTATTTTTATGGTGTTCCTGGTGGTGGATATGTATGATTAGCGCTGAAGGTTTACATCTACAGTTTAGGTATCGCCTTTTTTTAGAAATAATTGCGGCCTAGTATTTTCCACTGCAGTGTGTGGCTTTGCTTTTGTGTGCTGCTTTTCCTCAGGTGGTCATCCCATTACAGTTTGTGCTTTGTAATCATGTGCCTTCATAAGGTAGTTGTCCCTACGCGGGTCTTGGTCTTTCCACGGCTCAATTTTCGGAGGCAGAGAGTACAGATGGCATTGCTCTCATGTGAGGCAGACACACAAAAAAAGTCCACACCGCTAAGCCCTGGGATGATGGCACTTTGGTGATGGCTGCCGACGGAGGAAGATATGTCACGCTTCCATGCAGAAGCTGAGGAAGATGAGGTTTTCTGTGTTAAATAGTCAACCACGTCCTGACAATATTGGGGGTTGATGGGACGTGCCTTCTTCTGAGCACTATACTTTGGGCCAGGGCCCCACAAAATCACATCAGCCTGATGCTCAAACAGACCTGCAGGGGGGCCTGCCTCTGGGTCTGCCTCTGGGTCTGCCTCTGCCTGTTGTTTTGGCCATATCGGGTGGGGGGGGGGGGGAAGTGAAAGGTATGCACTGACTTGACTAATACAATGTGCAGTCACACAGGTGCAGTGAAAGGTATGCAGTGACAGGTATTACATAAATGTACAGCTGTCACACACATGCAGTTAACAGGTATGCACGGATTGGTATATTAAACAGCCTGAGGTCACACGGGTACTGTGAACAATTATGCAATTACTAGTATTACAAATTTGCAGCTGTCACACACACAGGTACCGTGAACAGGTGCAGCGACTGGTGGTATATAAAACTGCGTGTGCTCCAGTAGGTAGGTAGGTGCACTGAACAGGTGGGTATGCAGTGATTAGTATTACAAATGTGCAGCTGTCACACACACAGGTACCGTGAACAGGTGCAGCGACTGGTGGTATATAAAACTGCGTGCGCTCACGTAGGTAGGTAGGTGCACTGAACAGGTGGGTATGCAGTGATTGTTATTACAAATGTGCAGCTGTCACACACACAGGTAGTCACTGAATGTGCTGGGCCTGGCAGTGGCACAGTAGGAATTGCCAAGGGCCAGCTGCGACTGACTGACAGGGCTGTATATGCAACACAAGTGTCTGTGGGACACACACACACAAAATAAAAAAAAATCACAAGAACAACATTAGCTCTCAAAAGAGTTGTTGAGGATGAGGAGTGCTTTTTAGAAATAAGTATCAGCAAGGAGCAAGCTAACAAGCCTAACACAATAGCCTAACTAAGCTTTCCCTATGTCAGCAGGTTCTCTCCCTTCTCTAATTACTGCAGCCACACGAGTGAGTAAAATGGCTGACGCTGCCTGCATTTTATAAGGGGGGGGGGCTCCAGGAGGGAGTGTAGCCTGATTGGCTACCCCGTGTCTGCTGACTGTGATGTAGGGGGTCAAAGTAGACCTTAATGATGTAGTATAGGGGGCGGGTCGAACTCGCATATAGTTCGCGGTTTACCGCAAACGCGAACCAGCAAAGTTTGCTTGAATAAGTTTGCGTGCAAACCGTTCGGGCCATCTCTATAAGTCATACCGGAAACCACTTTAACTATATTTGCATTGCATCGTCATGCCAGGTTCTTCTGCTGTGTCAACATGTCATAAGCCTTTATGTGGTAGTCGCACCAGGTAAGCGGATATCCGATTGTGCGCGCTGATGTTCGTGCAAGGATCAATTGCATAAGCATAGTGGTGTATGGCGGCGGTTAGCAGCTAGTCATGGTAGACATGCCCACCAATGTTTCGCCCCGCCTAGGGGCTTTCTCAAGGTGAGAAAAGGTGTGAAGGGAAGCGTAAGCACTCCTAATTTATACTAGCGATTGCTTCACATTTCTTAAAGCAACCATAACCTCCAAACTAGGCTTCCCATTATACTGTATATGTTGCTGAAGACTTTTGATAAAAGACAGAAAAATGGGCAATGTATGCACCTTTTAATATTGTTAAATTGTTTCAACAGCTCAGAGTACTTTGTGCAGTATTACAGACATTCCACTTTCAGGGCTAGCACCATTTCTTCTCATATGTTTCATGCACTCAATGCAATACAATTCAATAGTGAAATTATTGAATATTATTGAATATCATTCAATTGTTGCTGCAGCTCAAAGGACTTTGTGCAGTATTAGGCCTCATTTACATCTCTTCAGCGCAGATGGTTCCCGCTGCGCTGCTGAGCCCATCCATTGACAGTGATGGGATCAGCTCTTTGCTTGCAGGCAAAATGCAAGCGGTAGTATGCAAGTGCTTCATAGCGCATCGTACTGCTGTGCAGCGCAGTAGATGTGAACGGTAGAAGAGCTGTCTATGCCCTTTTGCCATTCCTGCGTTTCAGCACATGATACGCGCTTCCAAAGAGCGTATGATGTGAACGAGGCCTCACAAAACATCCCACTCTCGGGGCTAGTACCATTTCTTCTCATATGTTTCATGCACTCAATGCAATACAATTCAATGGTGAAATTGTTCAATATTCTTAAATACTGTGCAATTGTTACAATAACTCAAAAATTGTTAGAATAACTTTATGCAGTATTACAACCACTCCACTCTCAGGGCTAGTGCCATTTCTTTTCATATGCTACATGCACTCTAGCCGCTGCAGCATAGCATTTTGAAATGCTATGTCATGGATAGCGTTTTTTAAATGGTTTTAATGCAGTGATTTTGTATACTCTGCTAAGGCATCATTAAAGTTGTTTTTGTATGTGTTTTTTGAGACAATTGTGACAATTGTGATAATTGTGGATTGTGTACAGAATTTAAAGTGAACCTGAAGTGAAAATAAACTTATGAGATAATAAATCGCATGTGTTCTACAAATGATCAATAGAACATAGGTATTAAAGAAAAGAGTCTAATGGCCCTATGAACTTTTCTGTAGTAAAAACGTATCTATCTTCTCCTGAACACATTACAGGCTTGGAAAACTAATCCAAAACCATGGCCTGACATACCACTGCTATGCGGACGACACCCAACTATATCTTTCCTTTAAGCCTGTGACAGAGCCAACTCTAACTATAAACGCCTGCTTACATGAACTACAGCAATGGATGAGTGACAACTGGCTGAAACTAAATGCAGACAAAACTGAAGTCCTTCTGATCGGAGGGCAGCGCATGACAACAAAACAACTTAACTTGTAGTCTTCACCACTGGGAATAGGAGGCACGGATCTACACAGCTCTGATCATGTGCGTAGCCTGGGAGTTCTAATTGATGGGGATTTAAACTTCAGAACGCATATCTCTGCTGTGGTGAAATCATCCTATTTTCACCTTAAGAACATCGCAAAAATCAAGCACCTCATCCCCCAGAAGATCTACCAACCTTAGTTCATGCCTTCATTACCTCCTGACTGAACTACTGCAATGCTCTCTACACTGGCCTTCCAAAAAAGGACTTGTACAGCCTACAGCTGATACAGAATACTGCTGCCAGACTGCTAACCAACCAAACCCCGTCACTGCCACATAACGCCAGTCCTGCACTCCCTTCACTGGCTACCTATAGAATGGAGGGTCCTTTTCAAGATCAGCCTACTGACATTTAAATCACTGAATAATCTGGGCCCTGGAGACATGAAAGAAATGTTGCAGCTGCGTAGCAATTCCCACATTCTCAGATCCACAGGTTCTAATAATCTAGTCATACCCAGAGCCCACTTGGAAACTTTTGGTCCCAGAGCCTTCTGTCATGCTGCCCCTATGTTTTGGAACTCCTTACCTCAACAGATCAGGACAGCTCTATCCCTGGATGTATTTAAATCCAGACTGAAAACCCATCTGTTCAGTTTGGCATTTGCAGAAATATAACTTTTGTTGTGTGAAAACTGAATCTGAGAGAGCCTAAGCGCTTTGAGTCCTATGGGAGAAAAGCGCTATAGAAATGTTATTGTATTATTGTATTGTATTGTACTTTTAGAGTCTATTTACTTTTCTTATCTCTTACAGTACTGGAAAACAGAATAGAACTTTAGCCATTTTCTTAGTAGGGTTAGTGCTATATGTGTATCTGTTTATCTCATCATGTCACATGTCACTTCAGGTTAGCTTCTTAACCACTTGCCGACTGCACACTCATACCGCACGTCGGCAAAGTGGCAGCTGCAGGACCAGCGACGCAGTTCTGCGTCGCCGGCTGCAGGCTAATTAATCAGGAAGCAGCCGCTCGCGCGAGTGGCTGCTTCCTGTCAATTCACGGCGGGGGGCTCCGTGAATAGCCTGCGGGCCGCCGATCGCGGCTCGCAGGCTAAATGTAAACACAAGCGGAAATAATCCGCTTTGTTTACATTGTACGGCGCTGCTGTGCAGCAGCGCCGTAAGGCAGATCGGCGATCCCCGGCCAATCAGCGGTCGGGGATCGCCGCCATGTGACAGGGGACAGCCTGTCACTGGCTGCACAGGACGGATAGCGTCCTGTGCAGCCCAGATCACCAGGGGGGACAGGGAGGGGGGAATTTCGCCGCAGAGGGGGGCTTTGAGGTGCAACACCCATCAGGCAGGAGCGATCAGACCCCTCCAGCACATCATCCCCCTAGTGAGGAAAAAAAGGGGGGCGATCTGGTCGCTCTGCCTGCACCCTGATCTGTGCTGGGGTCTGTAGAGCCCACCCAGCACAGATCAGCTAAAACAGCGCTGGTCCTTAAGGGGGGGGGGGGTAAAGGGTGGGTCCTCAAGTGGTTAAAGGAAATCTATAGAAACCTTCATGTAAAAAAAGACCCACCAGTTGTCTGGCTTTCATGCTGATCTTTACCTGCAGGTAAAATGCAGCTAGTAAGGTCAGGCTTCAGGGAATTCACCTAAATGATGTACTCTTTGTGGGTCAGAGACCCATTATAGTGGAGGAATCAGAATGACAGCCAGGCAAGTAGATTCTCCATATCCCTCGCTTCAGTGTTCTATTGAGGAGAGCTGCTCTGAGAGAGTAGATTTTGTCTATGTCTTCATCACATATATCGCTGAACGATATTTATTACAATATTTATAATGTGTTTTTTGTTTTTTGTAGATAATTGCTACATGAAGACATCACAATGAAAAGACTATGTCTTGGCCGGTGGATTTTTATAACTGTTACACTGATTATTATGACTTTAGTTTGCTTTGCAACACTTAGCATGAAGAATGAAAAACATATTCAACCATGGTTTGCCAAAACTCAAGCTCCTTTGAAGACAGAAAAACAAAAAGAATATCTGATACTTCTGTGGTCATGGCCTTTTGGAGATTGGTTTCCACTTAACCAATGTCCAGAAATGTCTTATGGTGAGAACTGCATTTTTACGGACAACAGAAGTTTTTACCATTTAGCAAATGCAGTAGTAATACATCACAGAGAAGTGAGTACTTCTAAAGAATTGTTGCCAAGTAGTCCACGACCTGAAAAACAGTATTGGATTTGGTTTAACCTTGAGTCCCCAGACAACTGCCCAAACTTGACGATGATGGCCAACCTCTTTAACCTCACAATGACGTATCGGGCAGACTCCGATATCTTTACTCCTTATGGTTGGCTAGAGAGGCATGACGGGACTGAGAAATTCATCTTGCCAGCTAAATCCAAGCTCGTGGCTTGGGTAGTAAGCAACTGGGATCCAAATCACGAAAGATTTAAATACTTCGAAGCTCTAAAACATCACATAGACATTGACCTCTATGGCAAATACAATAGGTCTTTACCTAAGGCTGAGCAAAATGTTATTTTGTCAAAATACAAGTTTTATCTAGCTTTTGAAAGTTCTAGAGTCACTGATTATATTACTGAAAAGCTATGGAACAATGCTTTCCTTTCTGGTTCAGTACCTATTGTAATGGGACCTCCCCGCAGAAACTATGAGCGTTTTATTCCCCCAGACTCCTTTATTCACGTGGATGATTTCTCTAGTGCCCAACAGCTGGCTGCTTACATTTTGGATTTAGACAAAGATGATAATAGGTATCAGGGTTATTTCACATGGAGGAATGATTTCTCACCTAAACAACCTGAAGGCTGGGACACACATTACTGCAAAGTGTGTAATGTTTTGAAAGATGTTCCATCATACAGAATCATGCCTGACCTAGAGAAATGGTTTAGTGGAGCAATGGTGCAATGGAGCAAGGATATTGCAAAAATAATCTAAGAAATGATAATATACCCAACCTTTGGATCTCAAACAGAACAGTCTTCATGATATTACAAATTGTAAAGAAAGGGATGTCTAGTCTACTGTTCTGTAATATTCTAAAAAGGCCAATAATATAAACTTCACAAAAAAAGTGAATGGCCCCATACGCTATTAACACACAGAGGGACACAGAGAGCCCAATATAGTGTAGTATGTAGGGTTTCAGAGTAGGGAAATGAAAAGTAAGTAAAATATACTCACAAACCAGGGTTACCACATAGGCAACCACTGTGTCAGCAGGTGGGGAGATTAAACCTGTCCCCACTCAGGAATAATAAGTCGCTCTCTGTAGATACGAAGAAACGAATAACGTTTTCCGCCCTTCCACCAGGGTGGATAGATAATCGATACAAGTGAAACAGAGGCGGCAATAGGATAAAACAATGAGCTAAAATTTTTAAAACATGGACGTGGTTGAGGTGGATATCTGGCCACTCCAAAGGACACTCAAAGACATCAGTGTTAATAGGTATAACACAAACAATGGTTTATTAGTATACTCCACAGTTTCACAACACATTTCGCGGGCGTGAGCCCACTTCTTCAGGCAATTCAGTTTAGGTGTATATAGCTGTAGAACAAAGAAAGCTATATATCAGACCTGATCAATGTTACATATGTGTAAAAAAATATATATATGTTTCACCTAATGATTATTAATACAATGGGCCTGATTCACAAAGTGGTGCAAAGTGTTTGCACGCCTGTGAAAAGCCCTTTATCACTCCTAAACTCAGTTTAGGCGTGATAAAAAAACTCACGCGAATCGCGTGGCGCACGGTGCAGTGCGTGCGATGCGCCCCTTAAACCCTATGGGCGCTGTGTGCGCAATTGCGCGTGCAAAGTTTTGCGCGTGGGACTTTGCGCGCGATCAGCAGCACAAAGCGGCAAAAACTCTGCTAGTGCAAAGTTTATACTAACTGGGTTATCACCAATTTGTGAATCAGGCCCAATGTATTCAAATCAAGAGTCTATACTACATGATATGTATAAAAATGCTGGTGGATAATCGTATTGATCACAACGAATAAAGACAACAAACAACATAAAAATAACATTCCTGCATTCCTAATTTTTTTAGAATATAGATATACGTTATGAAAAAATATAGGACTAGGTAAGTATGGCTGTCTAGCTATAAGTATACAATATAATATAATATAGGTATATAATAGGTCAGGTAAGAAAGAAATGTTTTTGATGTGGACCAGGTTCAAAAGGGGACATCAAGTATTTGATGTGTACCAGGTTCAAAAGGGGACATCAAGTATTTGAGAAAACAATGGAAGGGGTTTTAGAAGGGCATACAGTATAGGGCAATATATTATATTGTATACTTATAGCTAGACAACCATACTTATCCTAGTCCTATATTTTTCACAACGCCCGCGAAACGTGTTGTGAAACTGTGGAGTATACTAATAAACCCTTGTTTGTGTTATACCTATTAACACTGATGTCTTTGAGTGTCCTTTGAAGTGGCCAGATATCCACCTCGACCATGTCCATATTTTAAAAATTTTAGCTCATTGTTTTATCCTATTGGCGACTCTGTTTCACTTGTATCCATACACTACTGACTTTTCCTTTGAGTTTTCTCCAAGGAGATATTTTCAAACCTTGCCAATAAAAATATTTTAAAGCTCCCACCATGCAAGAAAATAGTTCAAATAAGTTAGATATTACTTTTTACATACTTATTAGACTTTCCATATCAATCACGCACGGCTCTTTTACATGTAAAACTCTTTATTTTGTAACAATGCAAAAATAGTACAAAAGTCACATTAAAAATTCTGCCCAAGTGGCTACAGCCCGCTGTTTCAAGCCTCCTTGGCTCTTGCTCACGCCACACAGCACACAGTGATCTATAGTAACACCACCTTAAACAGTGTACAGCAAGCCAACATCAACCAATCAGAATACAGTATTCAAATGAGAGGACCTGATGAATAACTGCCCAAAAAATGGCTGGCTAAGCCACACCCTTTGTTTTCATTGGTTACCCAATGTTCAAACAAGTAAATTTACCAATCAGCCTATATATTCTAGAATATGTTGGCAATGTGTACAATAAACTGCATATACTGACACTAGGGGAATGTATGCCATCCAAGCGTATGAAATCATAAAAAAACACTTCTCTGGCAGCACAAACACCGCAATAAAATGAGAAATAACACAATCATCACCCTGGCAACTCACCAGATCCGTCCCGCAAGTATAGGAAATGCTTCACATCCAATAGCGTCACACTACCATTCGCCCTACCTCTCAAGCCCGCTGTCTGGGTGTCACCCTGGACTCCGCGCTCTCCTTCACTTACCACATCCAAAACCTCACAAAGTCCTGAAACTTCCACCTTCGTAACATCTGTAAGATTCGCCCTTTCCTGACCTCTGCCACCACCAAACTCCTCATCCATGCCCTCATAATTTCCCGCCTCGACTACTGCAATGCCCTTCTGTCTGGTCTCCCTATGACCCGAATAGCCCCACTGCAGTCCATCATGAATGCGGCAGCCAGAATTATCCACTCCTCCCATCGCTCCACCATGGCGGATCCCCTCCGTAAATCCCTCCACTTGCTTCCTATCCAGTCCAGAATCAGATTCAAGATATTGTGTCTGACCTACAAATCCATCCACAAAACCTGTCCAACCTACATTTCTGATTTTACTCAGAGATACACACCAAGCCACTGACTCCGCTCCTCCAATGAACTTCGCCTGACCGTCACCCGCATCACCCAGTCCCGTGCACGCCTCCAAGACTTCTCAAGAGCCGCTCCAACACTATGGAACTCCCTACCTCCACCCATTAGGGCAGCCCCCTCCTTCAACACCTTCAAGAAGGCCCTCAAAACTCACCTTTTCACTCTGGCCTACCACCCCTCACAATTGCTCTAAACCCACAGCTGAACTCTGGTCCCCTACCTCTCGTGTCCCTACCTCTCCCTCTAGATTGTAAGCCTTTGGGCAGGGTCCTCCTCCTTTTGTGTCCTACCTGATCATGCACCTCCATTACTGTGCACCCATGCTATGCATTTGAGTGAACCTAACTTGCCTAATCTCCATGCTCCCCTCCAGTGACTGACTAAGCATTACCTTGTACTCATACTGTGCTGTGTGATCTGGTTTTCTTGTATTCCTGTATTGTCATATTGCGGTTTGTCAACACTAAATATTGTCTGTAACCTAAATTAATGTCCAGCGCTGCGTAATATGTTGGCGCTTTATACATACAATAAATAATAATATAATAATAATAATGTAACCAAGACGACGCATAAAGGCGTACTAACAAAGCACAGCGATGCGTAATTTTAATGCGGAAGTATGCGTGATCACCATACCCGAGAATGGCATAACAATCCCCTTAAAGCGAGCCACCATGTTTTAACATCACACATACAGTATGTGCAAGCATAAGAAGACATAATCCCAGCAAGTTAACCTCCTTAGCGGTATGGACGACTTAATACGTCCATTACCGCCGGAGGTCGCCGCTCAGGCCCCGCTGGGCCAATTTGAATAATTTTTCTTTTAAACACGCAGCAAGCACTTTGCTTGTTGCGTGTCTCACCTGATCGCCGCCGCCCGCCGCCGATCCGCCGCCGTCCGCCGCGATGCAAGATCCCCCCAGGCGAGACCCCGTGCGCTGCCTGGCCAATCAGTGCCAGGCAGCGCTGAGGGGTGGATCGGGTCTCCCTGTGGCGTCACGACGTCGATGACGTCACGACGTGCGTCGCCATGGCGACGGGGGAAGCCCTAAAGGAAAACCAGTTTCAGAACAGGATTTCCTTATGGCTTACAGCGCCGGCGGCGATCGGAGGGGTGGGAGGGATGCGGAAGGGAGGGGGGCATCATGTAGCTAGCGCTAAAATTTTTTAATCTTTAATAGAACGCCAGGGAGGTTAAACACAAGGATGAGCCCCACACCTAGGCATCTACCAGATAAGGGTGAGATCATAATCCCGATTCACTCCACCCGCCCCAATTGTATCCAATTCCCTAATCCACCTTGCCTCTCTTTTAAGGAGCTCTCTACCCCATCACCTCTGAAAGATCTTGGGACCCAATCAATAACTTGAACTCTAAGGTGGGAAACATTATGATTAAAGTTAGTAACATTTTCTAAAACTGCCTGATCAAGATTACGCCTCCTGATGGCTGTCTTATGGGAATGAATATGTTCCCTCAGCTCCAGTGTGGTCTTTCCCACATAGCAGCTGCCACACGGACAGTTCAATAAATAGACCACAAAACGGGAATCACAAGAAAATCTGTCACAGTTAGAATAACATTTCCCAGATCTGGGATAACTAAACTCAGGATCCTTAATAATGCTATGACACATATGGCAGCTGAAACATGGGAAAGTCCAATAAACAAGGGGAGCCAGAGAGACGCTTCATAGAGTTGAATTAGATTGAATTAGAATGAACCAACTTGGACTTCAAAGAAGGAGCCCATTTATAGGTGAACAAGGGATGGGGGGCTTTCAAACTCAGGCACAGTAGGTAACAAATCCCTAAATATAGACCAATGTTTATTAATAATCTGTTGCACGTCATTACTAATGGTGTTAAATGTGGAGACAAATGCAATGCGTCCACTATTATCACGTTTCCCTTTTCTCCCCTGAGAATGTCTACATTTATATCTGGTGAGGCTATTAGAAGGATATCCCCTAGCACAAAACTTGGTCCTTATTTCCAATAACCTTCCTCCTTCACATTGGAATCATTCACAATTTGAGAAACCCTAATATACTGACTAATCGGAATATTGGATACCTGATGTCTTGGGTGAAAAGAGTAAAAAAAATAGTACCAAATTATGGTCTGTGTCTGTCACGGAAGAGCCACGAGAAAGGAGAACGCAATCACAATCGGTTTTCTGCACCGATTGTCAAAAACGGGCCAGATCAAAATTGGATGTTTAGGTCCTAGCAGACTTCAGCCTTGGGGGTCTTCCTTTGGAAATCTGGCATTTCAGCTGCAGCAGAGCTTTCTTTTTGTTTGTTTGATTAACAAGGGTTTCCCTTCACAGGCAGATCACAGTTAAGTGTGATTCAGTACAATTTGGCCTAAACTACTTTAGAATGCAGGAGCCATTCTAGACATGACGGAGCCATTCAAACCAACATTGAGAATACATGGAGTATATGACTTTAGCTTGTTTATGGAATACCGTTTATATGATAGGTATGAAAAATATATCATTCTGCTGGTCCGGATCTAGAGAATATTTGAATATTAAATTAGTGGCACGGACATCCCCAGAAACTGAGGTATTCAGCTGCTTCATGCCAAAACATGTGACCCTAATCAAGTTTGATGTCATAAGAATTGTCATATTCTGAGGAATATGAATCTGTGATTGTTATGTGTGTGCAGGAAGCGTGAGCTGGAATATGAAAATTTTATAATTTTGTGGCCTCAAACGACCCACCCAGAAGGTTAACCGCACCCTGTCCAGCCCCTGGGCTGAACCTGAGACCCCACCCAAAAATGTGGGTCAGTCAAAAGAACTGGACAGGGACTCCTCCCAAGTCCTCCATCTTAAAACATTGACATGAGAGCATGCTGCTAGCCTGAGGACTAAGCTAGCAGCCATCTTGTTTGAACTTTGCTCTGGAACAATGGAACTTAACGTGCTTTCCCAAAAGGACATTTTCACCTGACTTAAGTATTTATTTATTTTCTTCCCTTTTCATTTTTTACACTGGGTTATCATTGTCTAATTGTTACTTTTAATGATTTTCTGTATATATTAATTATTTATATTGCATTAATAAATATTTTCGGCTACACCTACTATTCAGCCACACAAAACGAATCCTAGCTTTCTGAAGATTCACTACCGAGAAGTACTGTTATTGGCCAGAATAGCCTGTTAACCGTTTAGAGTCAGTCAGTGGGCTTCTCTTTCCCATTAAAAAGAGATGGTGGCAGCCTAGTATTTAGGGGTTATAGTGTGCACGCCTCCTTCTAGTCTGTCTGCTGCCAAAGTTTCAACGGTTTCAGCTCATCGATTGCGTTCACGAGATTGGATGGTCTGTGTGCTGAAACCGATTGGAAGGCATTGTGTGGTCCGGCCACCAGGGGGCGTGTGACAGTGTCTACTTAGTACTTTTTTCTTTTTCTAATAGCTGAAAAGTTATTTTTTGGTAATATTTAGTGCAATCACCTGGGAGAACACGTAGGAGAAAAAGTTAATTGGTTCAACGGTGGAATGTTTCTTGTTCTATTTTGCTTCTTCCAGCTTTGTCCACCAAAGCATGTTGAAATTGTTGTAATTGTGAAGATATACAGGAGCATTTTTTGCAATAGTTAGCAATGTAGAGCAGTGTCATGGACAGGACATGTGACATATGTAATTATGGATTTGTCTCCCTCTTTCACTTATTTCCCAGACATACATTTGTTAACGTTGACACGTGGGGCCGGTTTCATACTGCATATCTGCAGTTGCAGTGCACCGTACCACTGAAAACAGCCTTTGGGGATTACCACGTTAATACGCAGAAATCCCCATCTGGCAGCAGGCCAAGCAGGAAGTGACGCTCACTTTCTGTGGACAAATTGATGACGTGTGCGGAAGTGTATTGCTAAAATACACTTCCGTGCATGCACAATGCATATAACTTTCAGCAGTGGTTTTAAAACACGTGCATTGCCATAGACTCAAATGACGTCCGGTTCACTGCACATCACCACAGAGGTCGCACGGTAACGTAGGTTGGCACTCGCATTAGATTAGCTACTTTTGCCACACCACGTCGTATGTTATGTGATATGCCCCATACACAGGACCAGTTCTAGAATTTTTGCTGCCTGAGGCAAACTTGTGAGGATGCGCCCCTTCTGCCGCCAATTGGGAATGATCGCACAGCACCTGACAATTTACTCTGCTTCATTTAATGTTCTCACATGACATACTGCAGCTCAACACAATAGCACACTGTCTGTCTGTGAATCTGTGAGTCTCGCTTCTCCTCCTACTCTGACTGAATGCTGTTAGTGTAAACACACTCACCTTGAACTCAAACAGAAGCTCTGCATATACACCAAAAGCATGGCTGTTAAGTGGGAGCAGCTGACCAAAAACGAATTACATTAGTACATAGCAAGGAAATGAGCAGCGCTACTTAAAAACAGACTAGTGCCTACCTGCAAAAGAGTGCAAGCCCCACTTGTGGGGTCGAATACACACCGAGCATACACATGACCTGTCTACCACTAGAGGAGGATGTTGGTTTCCATTAACAGCTTGCATGCAACCTATTAAGTACTCGTCCCTCCCACTGCGAAGAAGTCAATCCTCCATGGGCGGGGCCTAACACTAACTAAATCCTAACCTATGTATATGCATAGCCTGGGTGCGGCTAATCAAATAAAATCGAAAATTGAAAATTGCGCAAAAGGTGGATCAGCGCAACACCAGGCCGCCTCCGAATGGCCTCCATCAGAGATGCGCTGAGCCCCCCCAGGAACTACAAACGCACCTTGAACCCAAACAGAAGCTCTGCATATACACCAAAAGCATGGCTGTTAAGTGGGAGCAGCTGACCAAAAACGAATTACATTAGTACATAGCAAGGAAATGAGCAGGGAAGGAGCAAGGAATTCTTTGGGCTACAGTTTAACTCTTTCCTGACTTTTTTTTTTTTTTAGCAGCAAAGCATTGTACTGTGTTAGCCATCAGTAAAAGCAGGATGTTTTGATACAGAATGACAACTGTATAACATTTATTTCTATTTACAAAAAAACCTATGTATCTCCTGCTGACTGTATATATAGGTGTGTGTCCTAACATCTTGTATACAGGAACAAAGTCTGAAAATGGCTCATTAGCCAAAGGCTCGCTGTATTTCTTTTCAGTTGGCCAATAAATAGTATCATTCTGTTTTAAAACATCAAAACTTCCTGCTGTCTGATTTTAAGATCTGTCTTAAAGGGGAACTTCAGCCTAAACAAACATACTGTTATTAAGTTACATTAGTTATGTTAATTAAAATAGATAGGTATTATAATCTTTTACCCACCGTGTTTTAAAAGAACAGGCAAATGTTTGTGATTCATTGGGGCTGCCATCTTTGTCATGGGGGCAGCCATCTTTTTGGTTGAAAGGAGGTGACAGGGAGCATGAGACAGTTCCAACTGTCCTGTGTCCTGATAACCGTTCCCAGCTGCACACACTAGGCTTCAAATGTCAAATTCAAAATGTAAAAAAAAAAAAAAATTGCACCAAAACAGCAGAACGAGAACAACAGCATCAGAAATCCCATCATGCTTTGCACAGCATAAGGGGAAAACTGCCCGGGCAGTTTTCTTCTGTGCAGCTAAAAATGAGGCTTGTATAAGAGAAACAAAGTTCT
Organism: Hyperolius riggenbachi; assembly: GCF_040937935.1. Taxonomy (NCBI): domain Eukaryota; kingdom Metazoa; phylum Chordata; class Amphibia; order Anura; family Hyperoliidae; genus Hyperolius; species Hyperolius riggenbachi. The sequence goes on along the minus strand of NC_090656.1, from coordinate 131,405,787 downwards.
GATGCTGTGAAACTGTTAAAGAAACACCAGGCCTTTTCAGTGCTGCCGAGTCGATTTTTAGTCTGGAGGTTCACTTTAACTTTTCCTAAGTGCTAAATTGTCACTGTGTAAAGTACACCTGAGCTTATGCTAGGTACACACAATGCAATTTTCTGACAGATTTACTGTCAAATCGACTATTTCCAACATGTTCGAACTGCTTTCCGATTGATTTTCTGAATGATTTTTCATAGAAGTGAATGGAAAATCAATCGAAAAATTGATCGGAAGTCATATTGGACATGTTGGAAATAATTGATCTGACAGTAAATCTGTCAGAAAATTGCATCATATGTACCTAGCATTATACTACATCTATGGCAGTGCGTGTATTTTGGGATCCTTCTACTTACCTGTTCTGTGGTTTGGATGAGCTTCTCTCATTGTACTGCCGTCACCTATTTGTAGCTCTGACTGCAGCAAGTCGCACAGAGGGCAAAGAAGGAGTACATGGTCTGTCCACTCCTGTACGGATGTGCACAGCACCCGGGGATGGGAGTGTTCAGGGCCGGAGCTACCATAGGAAAAAATGGGCGATTGCCCCAGGGCCCCAGAGCCTGTAGGGGCCCCCAAGGTGTCGCTCCCCATCTTAACTGTTGCTTCCCAGGGACTCTGCAGAGTCTTTTAAGTTGGGAGGTGATTGGGGGAGGGTCAGCAGCCAGCTCAGGGGCCCAGGAGGGACATTTGGCTGCAACAAAGGGCCTCTAAAGATGCTTTTTGGTCGGGGGTGTCTGTTGGGGGGCCCCCAGGCTAATTTTGCCCTAGGGCCCAATTGTTACTTGAACCGGCCCTAGGAGTGTTATGGGTTATGCATACATGAGCATCATTTCTGAAGTATGCAAGTGTTGAGGAATTATACTGTTACAAGATCATACTGCAATAAAGTTAGCCTTATGGACTATGATAGCTATGTTTTTTATATAATGTGGATAAAAACCTAATATCGTGGAAAAACTGCAAGTCAATGGAATGATGGCTTAAACAGTATATACGGTAAACCTCATCATTTGTCTTGGAAAATCAAAAGTTACTGATCTCACCTGAGAGTGTCACAACCATGTGCCTGTGGTAGCTTCCATTTGCTCAAGCAAATAATAAATATCATAATGTATTTTACAATTTGGAACAACTGTTTCACTGTTGATTTATTTCCTTAACACAAACCCAGAACACTGCTGTGCAAGACAGGAGTGCAAAATTACATGGAGTGGACAGAGCATGTACTGCTTCTTTGTTGAACAGGGAGCAAAGCCGCAGAACAGAGGGGAGTCCATTCAAACCAGTGATCACTAGTCAGAGTTGGACAGAATGGGGAGGGGGGGGGGGGGGGGGTTTGGTGACAGCAGACCTGGGGCGCTGGAAAGTACAAAATCGGCCCTGCCTGTCATCTCTGCACCTGATGCAAATGTTTCACCTTGCTTCATGAGACAACCGGCCCTGCCCATAGACTTCCATTGCCCTAGAATTAGGCTGCGGTAAAATCCCGCATCGCACCTCGCCAGTGTGAAAGGCCCCTGACTTGTATTTCACTGCTTTCCACCAGCCTATTATGATATACAGATATAAATGTCTCTTGTACTACCCATGTACCATCTGACCTGTGACCTTGTATCTGTGATAACATTTGACCCTGAGACACTTCTTTCTACTGAGTAGTAAACGTGCATACAAATTTCAGACTCCATTAAGACATGCTGCAAAGCACAATCCTAAAGCAGAAATAGCTTTTTCATCAAAGATCTTTATTTTAATTTGCATGTATGACCTGGCGGCTAAGGAAGGGGGAAACAGATGGAAGACATCTTGGACCTATTCTCTCAAGGAAAAACCGATGGTCTAAGAAAATCCAGTTGGAAATTGTAACTGGGCTGCTTGGTTGTGGGGCCATTAGAAATACATTTTTAGAAGATTTGTGTTAACAAGAGATTTAGGTACGGATGTTAGTAGAGCCTATGAGGAGTCGGACCAAGTTCTTCATTATAACTATAACAAACATGTGAGCAGCCCCAAAAATCAGACACCTCTGATAGCAACATGTTAATTGGCAACACTATTCTTAGGAACTGGATGTAATCAAGACCTGAACATTGACAAAAATCAGACACCTAGGGCATCAACACAAAAGCATTTGGCATCAGTATCCTAGGGATTGATCCCAATCAACTCCTGATCAACACAACAAAGTCAGACAAATTTGGCAGAATTAGGCTCATATCATTGATTATATAATAGTGGAAATCCTGTCCCTCTGGCACCCAAATTATACACTCTGTGATGCTATTAGCAACTGTTAACATTGTGGTCTATGCAGAGCCCAAATAGCCTGCTTTGACATTTCAGAACAACCTGAAAATGCACCTTTTCTGGAAAGCATACACACTTACCTAGGAAACAAGATTTTGCAGCATTCAGTGCTAAAGTGGTTTTGCTAAATAGTTTGATAAAAAGTTTAATGGGGTGAGGATAGCATAACCCATCAGCTCTCCAGCAGACTCCCCCCCCCTATATTTTAAGACTCAAATTTCACCTCCATGGGCAAGGGGAATAAGCATAATGCAATACAAGAACCCCAAGGCAACTCAGAGTCTCAGTTCTGCACGGAATCCCAGCTATTTCCACACTCAGAAGCAAGAAAAAGGTTTTATGAAGACATTTATGGCCAGGCAGGCGGACCGTCCATGATGCTGCCAGTACAACTTGCTTCAGGCGATGTCTTCTAAGGGGCTACATCCCACCCAGCCCCCTTCCCGGCCACCGATCAATTACCTTCACAAGTCAGCGGCCCCCCTCCTCCACCACAGTCCACGGTCTTCCTTGCTAGACCTCAGATCAGCTGTGACCCAGCCGCAGGCAGTGGAGAGACACAAGAGCAGTTCCTGTAAGGGCGCATTTATAGGAAGTATTTATTTCCTTTATATACACTGTTACCAGGGAACCACTCTTGTTTCATTTGACATGCATCAAGGTATTCCTCTTTCATTCTGGCCATGAAGAGATTTGCATAATGTGGTGCAAATCATGAACCCATTGCCACTCCAAACTGCTGTAAATAGAGGTCCTGTCCATAAGTGAAATAATTATGGGTGAGAATGAATTTCATCAGTCTAGCAACTGACCCTACAGATATCTATAGGAACAAAAACAGTATAGAAGCGCTCTCTGGTGCATTAACCACTTTAATCGCTTTTGTAAAAAGTTTAAAATACACTTACAAGATAAAATCCAATGACAGGCATATCACATAATTTAGCAAACGTATCATCTCCACCAGTTCGATGACACTAACACTTCATGAGCTTTACCGCGCTATGGCCAGTAGCGTGGAATTTCGCTCCATGATGGACACTTTGTGCAATATTATAATAATAATGATTTTAATTTGCAATTTACTCATGTGATATATAATAAGGAAATTGTGTTTTTAGATCTGGTGTTAATGGTAGATCCCAAAAATAATCAGATATGCTCAAAAACGCATTTTAAACCTACTGCAGGCAATTCTTATTTGCATGCATCAAGCTGCCATCACCCTAGATGGATACAAAACATACCAATGAGTCAGTTTCAGCGTCTGAGGCGGAACTGTACGTTCGATCAAGATTATGATGAACAGGGGATATTGTTAAAAAATACATTTCTTCAGAAGGGTTACCATCAGAAACAAATAGAGTGTGGTATGTGAGGAATTCAAAAACAGAGATTTGATCAGTAGTTCAGTATGTAAGAAGAAAGATGTTAGGCCTATGAATGGTCCAGCTTTTGTAACAACATTCAGTAGAAGGGCCACCCAAGTAAGGAACATCATTAATAAGAATTAGCCATAATCCTCCAGGATCCTTGGCTAAAAGAACTATGTGATAAACCAGAGGTTATCTTTAGAAAGGCAAGATCAATAAAAAGTGTTCTTGCACCAAGTAATGTTGGGGTCCGTCGAACAGAAAAACAGACCTTTTTTCCCCAATTAACAGTGAATTTTAAATGTAATGTTAAGAGGTGTGGATGTTGCCAATTTATCAGAGATTGCACATCCAGTATTAATGACCGCAAAGGAGAGTTAGTCAAAATTAAAGAGTTTATTAATTGTGGGTCGCCGTTTGTTATTTATTTGCTTTCCTGTGACTGTCCTATGTATTATGTTGGAAGGACCACTCGGCCTTTGAGGCAGAGACTTGGAGAACATGAAAGATTCATTTTGGAAGGTTGTGAAAAACATACTGTTTCTAGGCACTTTAAAGAGAACCATGGAGGGTCCACTGAATGTCTCAAAATAATGGTGTTTGAGATGGTGCCTAACAATATCAATAGGGGTCTCAGATTTAGAAGATTATGCGAGAGAGAGTCCTATTGGATTTTCAGACTGAACATTATCTCCTGCAGGTCTTAATGAAGGTCTGGAGATAGCAACGTACATTTAAACTGTATCTTTTTATCCTAGGTGTCTTTTCTCTCCTTCAATTGCTGCAGAGAGTGGCGGTTCTTGGCTTCCTTGCAGATTTTTCACCATACCCATGGGTGACATTTCCCCTTTTCTTTTTCCTTTTTTTTCCCCTTCTGACTCTTTTTCCACAGTGTGAGTATCCATTTGGTGGTTTGTTTTTTTTATCTGTCTTTCTCTCTACCCCCTATAGGGTATTTTTAAGGTATATAGATTGGTATATAATACTACTGTCCCCTATTGCTGGTAAATGCAATTGCTGATGCATGCATGTAGAGGTATATTCCACCGTACTTTACATGCATGACCTGTAAAGGTAAAGCTTTACAATTTAATAATGTTTATACACTTATAGATGTGGCATAACGAAAGGTTCTGTATTTTGGTCTCATCAATTTTTATTACTTATCATTTATTTATTTTTTATTCTTATGGAATTTTTGAAAATATTTTTTAACTTTTTTCATATAAATACACAAGTTTTATTGACAATTAATTTGGGTACATATCTAGGAATGTACCCTATTGGTAGATGGATCGAGTAAAATATTAGATATTTTTATGTGAGCATTATTAGGCATAAATAATGTGTATTGTGGCTGTAAAAAGGCTAAAATTGTATTTGATTGTATTAATGATATAGTACCGCTAGAGGGCAGTAGGGCGGGATTTTTCGCTAATACTAAATGCGGATAAACTTTTTTGGCTCTTTGCAGTCATTGTAACAAGATTTTACTGTTGCTTAGTAACGACGCGGCTATTTGCATGCGACGTATGCATCATTGCATCATCTGATGAAGGCGCAGAGCGCCGAAAGGCGTAATGACGCAATAGGCGCAACTATAGAGGTACTGCCCACCCCCTGACAGACACTGCCGGCGCATGGAGCGAAATTCCATGCTGCTGGCCATAGCGCGGTAAAGCTCGTGAAGTGTTAGCGTCATCGTACTGGTGGAGATGATACGTTTGCTGAATTATGTGATATGCCTGTCATTGGATTTTATCTTGTGAGTGTATTTTAAACTGTTTACAAAAGCGATTAAAGTGGTTAATGCACCAGAGAGCGCTTCTATACCCTTTTTGTTTCTACAGATATCCGTAGGGTCAGTTGCTAGACTGATGAAATGCCTGTCATTGGGCTTGGTTTCCCACAAGTTTATGGAGCAGCACTATCTGGTGGCTGAGACTGAACTTTATTAATTTCCTTCTGGATTGAGCGCAGCCTTTTTTGTATTTTTGACCCTACAGATATGTCCTGTCCCTGAAAATAGGCTGCAATGTGTCATCATGGGGTGTGCTTGTGTATAGGGATTATGGGCTTGATTCAGTAAACCGTACTAAGTGTTAGCACGCCTGTGAAAAGCCCTATATCACGCCTAAAGTTAGTTTAGGCGTGATAAATTCACATCGCGCGCAAAGTCCCACGCGCAAAACTTTGTGCGCTTACAGCGCGGTGCACGCGAAACGGTGCAATGCGGTGCGATGAAAACGGCGCACCCGATGTGCCTATAAGGTCGCATTGGGTGCGATCTTAACATCGCACCAAATGCGACCTTATAGGCGCATCGGGTGCGCTGTTTTTGTCGCACCGCGACACGCCGTTACGCATGTACCGCGCTGTGTGCGCGCAAAGTTTTGTGCGCGGGACTTTGCGTGCGATGGGAATTTAGTAAATGGTGCTAACCCAGTTAGCAACCTAGTTATCATGCCCAAAGTCTTTAGGCGTGCTAACTGGGTCAGCACCGTTTACTGAACCAAGCCCTTTGTGTCCATCGTGGCCTGAATGGTTCCTAAGGTACTAAACAGATGGCTGCCAATTGTTTCAGGAGGTGGCTGCCTGGTATCCTGTATGTATCTGGGCCATTTACTGACCAGAGGTGTAATGCTGGAAGGGGCATACTTTCTGACCCCCCAGAACAACAAGGCTAAGTAGCTGGATAATGGAAGAGGCTACACAGATGGACACAGAAGAAATGAACAAGGGACCAAGATTGCCCATAGCTACTGCAGCTCTGGGTCGCCTATCAGGCTCAGGGCCGGATTTGTACTTTCCAGCGCCCTAGGCTGGCTGTCACCAACCGCGCCCCCCCCCTTATTCTGTCCAACTCTGACTAGTGATCACTGGGTTAAATGGGCTCCTGTCTGTTTTGCTGCTTTGCCCTCCCTGTTCAACAAAGAAGCAGTGCATGCTCTGTCCACTCCATGTAATTTTGCACTCCAGCCTGGATGCACAGCAGCCGATAGTGTTCAGGGTTTGCGACTTGCTTCAGTCAGAGTCACAAACAGGTGATGGTGCAACGCAAAGGAGAGAAACCCATCCAAAACAGAGAACAGGTAAGTAGAAGGATCCGACATTACCAGAGCCGGGACAAGGTCCTCCAGCACCCAAGGCTGAGACACCAAAGTGCGCCCCTCCATCCCTGCCACCCCAGCCATCACACACTGATTGCTATTAGACTAAGAGGCGCCACAGGGCCCACAACCTCCCCAACACCTTAATATCTAGTTATCTGGCTTGCAGTCACTGCCATGTATCCCCTTTTCTTATTTCTTTCTGCTTCAAACACAATTAGGAATGACAGCTGAATGAATTCTGTGCCCTCTCCTACAATGCGCCCTGAGGCTGGAGCCTCTCCAGCCTATGCCTCGGCCCGGCCCTGGACATTACACACGCTGGCATAGATGTAGTGTAATGCTAGGTACACACGATGCAATTCTGAAAGATTTACTGCCAGATCGATTATTTCCAATGTCTGATCTGATTTCCGATTGATTTTTCAATCGATTTTCTGTTAATTTCTATGAAAAAAATCATTCAGAAAATCTATCGGATAGCAGATCGGACATGTTGGAAATAGTCGATCTGACAGTAAATCTGTCAGAAAATTGCATCATGTGTACCTAGCATAAGCTCAGGTGTACTTTACACAGTGACAATTTAGCACTTAGGGCAAGCTAAGACAGATCTTAATCAGTCAGCAGGAAGTTTTTACGTTTTGTAATAGAATAATAATATTTATTGGCTAACCAAAAGAAAACAGTGAGCCTTTGGCTAATGAGCCATCTTTAGACTGTGTTTCTGTATACAACATGTTAGGACAAACAGCTACAGTATATATACAGTCAGCAGGAGATGCATACGTTGTTTATAAATAAATGTAATACAGTTGTCATTCTGTTTCAAAACATCCTGCTTTCACTGATGGCTAACACAGAACAATGCTTTGCTGCTTCTAAAACATGTCAGGAAAGAGTTGAACTGTAGCACAGAGAATGTTGCTGTCATTCCTTAGGTAATAAAAACAAACCATAAATATAACAGGTCTCAGGTCTTTAACAGCTCTGACCAAGTAATAAACATCAGTCAGGGGGAGAGGAGAGCTGATAATTCCTGTCCGTGAATGCGTGCATAAAGAAACTAATCTGAACTCAAAAGTTCTACTACTTGAGCCCATATATTTTTCTTCTCACAGCAGCTTGTATGTCCCCACTCATTATACTAAGGACAAGATCCTCAGATGACAACAGATGCTGTCATCACACACACTCTGCAGTGAGAGAGATGTAGGGATCTCTGGAATTCAGGCAGAATAGAGCAAAGCAGAAGTGATTTACTTTGACATGTGAGCTCTTATCTCTCCAAGTCCTGCGCCCTGCTGAATTTTATCGCCCTAGGCCTTGACCTTTGTGGCCTTCCCAGAAATCCGGTCCTGATCAGGCTAGATACTATGTGATACAATACACAACAGACGTAGTAGGTAACAGGCTTGGGTCATACACGATAGATCAGATAACAGTAATACAGAAGGGCTAGGCAAATTCGTAGTCAAGAGGCAGGCAAGGGTCAGAACACAAAACAATACACATTATTACAATAATACAAATACTGACTGACTAGAGTACATATATATTGTGCTGATGCACTACATATGAAATGTAGCTCTCAAATAACTCACTAGCTAAAGCACAAGTAATGACAATTAACAAGACAGACAACAGACAGACAGACGGAATGCTTAACCAATCTAGTCAGCGACGGCAACATTCACACTGAGATAGACAAGACTAATAGGTAGGAGTGTAAATAATGGCAACTGCTGCTTTCGTTACGTACTCAAGAACAAGGCAAGAACAAGGCAAGAAGGAATACTACCAGTCACCAATGTGGTGCTGGTAGAATCCAAACTATCAGGATCAGAAGGACTTTACTGACCCCCGTAGGTCAGCAAATGTCCAGCAGGCATGAACATACTGAGCAAGGAATTATACGATTTTTACAATAACTACTTTCACAGCATAGACCCAATGACAACTCAGAGAGCTGAACGCTATGTCGGGCGGGGTCTGAAATGGGAGGCAGACTTTTATGTCGGCATCAGCCAATGGATGCAGGCATGCAAATTCCGACACAGCTGAATGGTAATGACACAATCCTGAGCCAGCTTGATCAGAAGCTGCCAGGTGAAAGACTCTCATAACAAATACATGCAATACTATGCAACGACATGCATGCAGGAAATCCAGGGATATCTGGCTGCAGTTCAACTGCAGCAAACAAAGGGAAGAGCTATGACAGCATCCCGAGCTGATCTGAACTGCCGAGTGACTGCAAATGACAATGAGACTCACTGGGAATGCGCAACCGAATGCAAGCAGATAAGTCAGAACTGCCAACTGCAACCAACAGAACATGCTACAGGAGAGATCGTGACAAGAGGTTTCATTATGTTTTCCAACCACCCTGAGATGTTCTCCATGACAGTTCCTCTCCCTGAGATTATGGGCCTGCCTGGGTTTGCCTTTTTATAGATTTTAGGAAGCATGTAAAAGCAGGCTGTTTTAGGCTTTTTAGGGATTAAAGTCCGTATATGTGCTCTAATGTTCACAGGCAAAATATTTAACACCTTATTCAGTGCCATCCTGTAGTTTTTTTGTCGGGTCCCCCTGTAATTTTGCATAGTGTGTGGTGTTGGACAGTTGGTCTTTGTGCCTCCTGAATGTAGTCTGGTTTGAGGATAATGTCTTTATTCTTCTTCAAGTCAAACAGCTGCCTTTTGACTATGCTTCTTGAAGCCCACATTTCTGTCGTACACAAAGAAGCAAAGGGCCCACAGCTTTTTTAGCAATTACCATTCCATCTTTTTGTTGAATAATGTCTCTGCAAAAATTCCTTCTAGCAAATCATTTTTTTTCCAGGCTTATTCACTTAGACTAAGTGGAATTTGTCCTTGATAGGGCAAGTCCCATTAAAGTCCTCCTGTCCAGGATATACTGCTCATGTGCGGCATTCTCCCCATCATGCTCCCACCTATGGGAGCTCCACGGGGGAGCGCATGCAGTTGGACTATGCCTGCTCCGACTGGCCCTGACTGGAGGACTTATCGGGGCCAGTCACAGAAGATCCAGGAGATGGAGGAGGGTGGTGAGGAAGTGATACGTCTGGAGAGGACTGGAGGAAGAACAGGTATGTATAATTCACCTCCCCCCGTCTTAGGTGCACTTTAATATTTGTGTGACCTTAGAGCCCTTTCTAAATCCCAACATTAAAGTTAAATTTGTAAGCTCAGAATTAAAACTTTTGGCAATTGCTGATGATTAGATTTTTTTTTCTTTTTTTCTTTTTACTTTACTATTGAACACTTTTTCTGTAGAGAATCTGAATTAGGGCTTACAGGAGACAAATGTAACATTTAACAATATTGATACAATATTGATAAGAACAGAAATATATTCAGGAATCCTTGGCTGTACAGTTTATTAAAGGTAGACACAATACCTGAGATAGGAATCTAAAATTAAAATTTGCACAGCGTGGTTTGTGTAAATGCTTGCATGGCCTGACGACACTGACATGCGTTTCACAGTTCAAGACCACGTAATCAGAGGTAAACAATGTGTATTAGCTATTGATGCTGTGTTTTCATAAGAATAAAATCCAAACGACTACAAAAATGATACAAGATTCAAGCAATCAAATACATCTGAACATCCTTTTTCTTATACCATGCAAATATTAACATGAAACTTATAATTGCTTAATCTGAGCCAGAACTTTAAAATTCTGTGTAATAGATGTCACACATCCATCATATCAAAAAAGGTTGGTTTCCACAAGCCTTCATGATTACTAGCTGTCTGTAAATATTTAAAGATTTGACATTCACTTGTCCACACATAATTGTAGACTACAACCAAATTATGCTAGAAAATAGTCTGGGAATAACAGACTTATGCAGTATATTAAACCTACCTAAACATGACAAACTGTATCCTGAAAAACTTGACTTTTTAACAATCTCTAGCCTCTCTGGAAAAATTGTGAAAGTACTGTTAAGTGATTCCCATAAACTAGAAGATAGTGCTCACAAGAATGCATCCACAACATGTAAGAATTAAAAAAGAGGAGAAATAGAACCCCTACCGCTGTGGGTTGTGTGATAGGAAAGTATCATGCATATTAATTCCAAACAACACACCATTAACCTGCCTGGCGTTCTATTAAGATCGCCAGGGAGGCTGCGGGAGGTTTTTTTTTTAATAAAAAAAAAACTATTTCATGCAGCCAGCCCACTAGAGGGCGCTCCGGAGGCGTTCTTCCGAACTTTTTGTTCCGGCTACGCTGGGCTCAGGCGGCTGGGGGGACCCTCTTTCGCCGCTGCTCGCGGCGGATCGCCGCAGAGCGGCGGCGATCAGGCAGCACACGCGGCTGGCAAAGTGCCGGCTGCGTGTGCTGCTTTTTATTTGAGCCAAATCGGCCCAGCAGGGCCTGAGCGGCAGGCTCCGGCGGTACTGGACGAGCTGAGCTCGTCCAGACCGCCCAGCAGGTTAACTCAGCACAGTGAAACCAGTATAAAAAGACATTCTGACTATACTAACAGAAAACAACCACAGAGCAAACAAATCCAGCATAGTTTTAGGCTACTTGCACACCAAGACGTTGCGTTAGGTGCTACGTTAAGGTCGCATAACGTGCACCTAACGCAACGTATGGTGGTGCGGGAGAGGACGGTAGAGTGAGCCGCGTTAGGCGGCTCTATCCATATAAGGTCTCCTGGAGTGGCGCTGATTGGCCGGCGGGACCACGTGATGCGGAGCGAGACACTCCGCATCACGTGGTCCCGCCGGACAATCAGCGGCCGCCAGTGCAGTGAATATTAAGTAGCCATGTGCGCGGCTACTGTAGCTGCATCTCCCCGCCTCCTCTCCGCCCCCCACTGAGCATGTGCAAACAGTCTAACGCGGCTATAGCCACTCTAATGCCGTAGCATGCTGCACTTTCACAACAACGTGCAGCGTTACATGTAACGCAACGTGGGCAGTGTGAACAGCCCACTTGTGTTACATTGCTGTGTGTTCGGGGAGCGTTACAGGCGCACTAACGTGCGCCTGTAACGTCTTAGTGTGCAAGCAGCCTAAGTGTGCTCAAGTAAAAAAAAATCTATTGTTGAAACATAAATAGATGAACTAAAAGAAAGCGTAAACTCCCTGGGCTCATAATGACCTATAAACGCCATAGTTAAAAGTGGTGATGATATTCCACAGTTATGGGTAAATAGTGAATATGCAAATATATATATATATATATATATATACATTCTGATATGATGACTGATACCCATATAATATTTCTTCCACAACAAGTTTCAAGTTATGGCCCAGCGTATGTAATTAAAGGATTTCATGGTACGATGTGTAGGATGATGGTCAAATGATAACTTGAATGCATAATAATTTTTTTTAGATTTATGAGTTTTATCCATATGGCAATACAGCATCAATGACAAATGGGCATTGTTTTCTTCTGATGAAGTATCCTTAAATTGTAAGTGTTTATGCAAATCTAGTTGGGTCATTAAACACAGATAAATGAGCCTCAAATGTGCATGTTGGGGTATATTCACTAAATAGAGGTGAAATTGCTGTGCATATGAAGTGCATGGCAATTTTGCTCACGCTAGTTGTGTAGTGAGTGTTACAGTAGCAACATGCATGTAGCTTAGATAACGCAGGCTGCATTAATATGCCACAAGCATAAGTATCGCTGTCTGCACATGGCAATTTTAGAGTTGTTTAGTGAACATTATATATATATATATATATATATATATATATATATATATATATATATATATATATAATCGGATGTTTGTGTGTATGTATGTTTGTGTATGTATGTGTATATGTGTCACAATCGCTCGAAAAAGAATGTTTGTGTGTATGTGTGTATGTAATGTATGTATGTGTGTGTGTGTCGCGATCACTTGAAAAACGCCTTGACCCATTTCAACGAAACTTGATATACAGATCCCTTACTACCTGGGATGATATATTCTGGAGGTTTCATTTCCCCTATGCATATCTGGGCGGAACCACAAACAGCCAATTAGCTTTCACCCATTCAAGTCAATGTAAAAAAATGTGAAAGTCTGCCATTCTCACAGTAATAAAGCCAGAGTCCCCAAACTTGGCACAGTTTATCACTTAGTTGGTCACAATTTACCTAATGGTTTCCAAGGGGAATATTTACATTATTGCCGTTCTTACACTGTTAATAGCAGAGGCCCCAAACCTGGCACAGGGGTACAAATTCAGAAAAGGGGAGGAGCGACAAATAGCCAATCAGATTTCTGATAGAAGAAAATTTAAATTATTGATGCAGAGGAACCCAAAAGCTCACAAACTTGGTAATTGAATGCATGTGAGACTACTAACTTGCTGAGGGTCTTGGGGGAGAGAGTGCACAGAATGAACCCTACTGAGGGCAGACTAATTGAGGACACTAAGGTGAAAGGGAGATGGTGATCCGCCTCTCAATTCTCCTTCTCTGTTTGTCTCTCGGGTGTGCTGCTCATTCTGGTGCAGCCATTCATGCTGTGCTGGTCAATGCTGCTGGAAGAGAATCACTAGCTGCATACAGGCACATAGTTGTAAGGGTGGAGCTTTGTGGAGGTCATGGGTGGAGCTTCATGATGGTCTGGGGGCAGGGCTTCACAGAAGTCCCTGTGTCCCTTGCCAGAAGACTACTGTGCTGCCCTGAGCTCAGGTTGCTCAGGGCAAAGGTCGGCCCGTACACACTTAATGGATTGTGATATTAATATGATTCCTATGGTTAAGTATACCATTAATTTTAGGTGTAGTTTCGGTATTTCTAACTTAATCAAGCCTAAATGCATACTAGATAACACAACACAATAAAAACAGTACAATTGAAAGTATGTATATATATATATATATATATATATATATATATATATATATATATATTATATATATATATATATATATATATATATATATATATATATATATATATATATATATATATATATATTTATATACATATATTTGACTTTCCCATATTTTTTTTATAAAATTTTGGGAGTGATTGATTTTTCTGACGGTGTAGGATTGATTGTAAATTTCTAGCTTTAAAGTGTCCAATAACGATACACTCCCACAGGCAATTGTCCATTTTTACTAAATGATCAATATGCGATTAGCGTTATGAGCGATTTGAAATGATTGGCCCACTAATGGGCAAAAACCTGCTAACCAATCTGATCAGATTGATGGTATTGAGCCGAAAAATTGATCAATTTCATTAATCTCATTAAATTAGTTAGCAAGCTTTCAGCTGTTATTGGGTAAGACCGATCCTTTCTGATTGATTTGAATGCTGAAAACAATTGATCGTCCATGCAATTGTATTGTTAATGGTCAACCTAAAAGACCCGAGCAATTTTTTCAGAGTTTTTAATCATTTTATTTCATAATTGAACACGTGTGTGATACAGTGGGATGCGAAAGTTTGGGCAACCTTGTTAATCGTCAGGATTTTCCCGTATAAATCATTGGTTATGATAAAAAGTGTCAGTTAAATATATCATATAGGAGACACACACAGTGATATTTGAGAAGTGAAATGAAGTTGATTGGATTTACAGAAAGTGTGCAGTAGTTCTCTAAACAAAATTAGGCAGGTGCATAAATTTGGGCACTACAAAAAAGAAATTAAATCAATATTTAGTAGATCCTCCTTTTGCAGAAATTAAAGCCTCTAAATGCTTCCTGTAGGTTCCAATGAGAGTCTGGATTCTGATTGAAGGTTTTTTGGACCATTCCTCTTTACAAAACATCTCTACTACATCCAGGTTTGATGGCTTCTAAGCATGGACAGCTCTCTTTAACTCACATCACAGATTTTCAATTATATTCAAGTCTGGGGACTGAGATGGCCATTCCGGAACGTTGTACTTGCTCCTCTGCATGAATGCCTTAGCGGATTTTGAGCAGTGTTTAGGGTCGTTGTCTTGTTGAAAGATCCAGCCCCAGCGCAGCTTCAGCTTTGTCACTGATTCCTGGACATTGGTCTCTAGAATCTGCTGATACTGAGTAGAATCCATGCATCCCCCAACTCTGACAACATTCCTAGTCCCTGCACTGGCCACACAGCCCCACAGCATGATGGAACCACCACCATATTTTACTGTAGGTAGCAGGGGTTTTTCTTGGCATGCTGTGTTATTTTTCCTCCTTGCATAACGCCCTTCTTATGTCCAAATAACTCAATTTTACTTTAATCAGTCCACAGCACCTTATTTCAAAATTAAGCTAACTTGTCCAAATGTGCTTTAGCATACCTCTGTTTGTGCTGTGAGCAGAGAAAAGGCTTCCTCTGCATCACTCTCGCATACAGCATCTATTTGTGTAAAGTGCACCAGATGGTTGAACGATGCACAGTGACTCCATCTGCAGCAAGATGATGTTGTAGGTCTTTGGTGCTGGTCTGTGGCATTGTTCTCACCATTCGTCGCTTGAACTGAGCATGTGGTCTTCCATTTCCTCAATATATCTATAACTGTGGAAACAGACAGCTGAAATCTTGGAGACAGCTCTCTGTATCCTTCCCCTAAACCATGATAGTGAACAATCTTTGTCTTCAGGTCATTTGAGAGTTGTTTTGCGACCCCCATGTTGCTACTCTTCAGAGAAAATTAAAAGAGTAGGGAAACTTACAATTGACCCCCTTTAATACTCTTTCCCATAATTGGATTCACCTGTGTATGTAGATCAGGGGTCACAGAGCTTACCAAGCCAATTTGAGTTCCAATAATTAGTTCTAAAGGTTTTGGAATCAATACAATGACAACAGTGCCCAAGTTTATGCCCCTGCCTAATTTTGTTTAAACAACTATTGCACACTTTCTGTAAATCCAATAAACTTCATTTCACTTCTCAAATATCACTGTGGGTGTCTCCTATATAATATATGTAACTGACATTTTTTATCGTAACAACCAACGATTTATACAGGAAAATCATGACAATTAACAAGGTTGCCCAAACTTTCGCATCCCACTGTACATTGATCCGATTTTTGAAATGATACAATCAATTAGAAAAATTGGTTGTAATTCTTGCATTTAAAAGAAATGTAAAAAAATTGTATGGTGTGTGGCCTGGCCACCTTTATGCCAGCAGGCAAGCATTTCAGAGGCATAATTCATAATTGCAGCAAAAGGCAAGAACTTAGTCTCGCAGTCAGGGGTGCAGCTAAGGTATTGGTGGCTACAAGCAGCCCATGACTTGAGGCCCCCCCAATAAATGAGGCAACACCACTGAACACGACAAAAAGTGGGTGTGGCCAAGATGTGCTGTGGGTGAAGCCAAATACTAACAAAATACAGGTAGTCCCCGGGTAACATGAGATAGGGTACAGGTGGTGACCTCAGTATATTTAGCGAGCTATAGGTGCTGCAGTATAGGTAGCCAGGTACATGTGGTGCACTCAGTATAGGTAGTGAGTTATAGGTGCTGCATATAGGTAGCCAGGTACAGTTGGGACTCTCAGTATAGGTAGTGAGCTATAGGTGCTGCATATAGGTAGCCAGGTACAGGTGGGGATTTAAGTATAGGTAGTGAGTTATAAGTGCTGGTAGTAGTCAGAGGTGGTGCCCAGCCCACCAGCCCAGGCAGATAAACTTACTTGTATCCTCGTTCCAATGCAGACTCCTCTCAGCGCGCTCTCCTGCTCTTCACACACTCTCCTCCACTGTCGCCATCTTGCCGCATCCTATGCCATGGTTACTTCCGGCGGCACCTCTGACGTCATTAAAGGTGCCGCTGGGTAACCATGGAAACAGGACACCAGCGGCGGCGACAGGAGGAGAGAGTGAGCAGCCCGGTGTCAGGAGGAGAGCGCGGCAGGAGGAGTCCACGCAGGAGCGAGGTAGTGTAAGTAATTTTCACTGGGGACCCCTGGGACCGCACAGAGCAGGTCGGCGTCTGCCAGCAGCAGAGCGAGGCCCCCTGCCACAGTGAGGCCCAAAGCGGGGGCTTGCCTCGCTTGTACGCTGGCAGCACCCCTGCTTGCAGTGGTGCTGAGTCACAACACAATCTTAATTCAAGATTTGAAGCCCCGTCTACACGAGGCGATCCGGCGGCTTGATAAGCCGCCGGATCGCCTCTTCCGCATCCCCGTGCATACCCGCCGCGTCCCCGCTCGCCTGTGCGTGCGTTGGATTCGATCCGCCCTCGTCCCTGCGCCGCTTATATTCCGCTCGATTCCCTGCCATTGTCCCTTCGTGGGGAACGAGCAGGAAATCGGCGGCGGCAACATCGGACCTGACGGATTCGATTGATAAGGAACATCGCCTCCACATCTCCTCGTGTAGACGAGGCTTTAAATAGATCCCTGAGGATTACAGAGATTTTGACAGCTAATTGGATTTCAGAATGAAACTGAAAGCAAATTTGCTTTATTTTTTTAGGAAATAATATTTATGATTACATTTTTGTTTACAGTGTCAGGTGTTCATTTTTGTTCTTCCTTTAAAGGATAACTTAACTGAGAGGGATATGGAGGCAGACATATTTATTTCCTTTTAAACAATGCACATTGCCTGGCTATCTGCATTTTATACTTTTAGCCATAGACAAGCATGCAGATCAGGTGTTTCTGACTGAATTAGCTGCATGCTTGTTTCAGGTGTGTGATCCAGATATAGAGATGTCGCGAACCTCCGATTTTCGGTTCGCGAACCGGGTTCGCGAACTTCCGCGGAAGGTTCGGTTCGCGTAAAAGTTTGCGAACCGCAATAGACTTCAATGGGGAGGCGAACTTTGAAAAATAGAAAAAATTATGCTGGCCACAAAAGTGATGGAAAAGATGTTTCAAGGGGTCTAACACCTGGAGGGGGGCATGGCGGAGTGGGATACATGCCAAAAGTCCCGGGAAAAAATCTAGATGTGACGCAAAGCAGCGTTTTAAGGGCAGAAATCACATTGAATGCTAAATTGCAGGCCTAACGTGCTTTCAAACATCTTGCATGTGTATACATCAATCAGGGAGTGTAATAATAGTGTAATTAGAGCACTGCTTCACACTGACACACCAAACTACCGCAAACAGCTGTTTGTGTAGTGACGGCCATGCTGGACTACTGCGCAACATGGCGAGATTGCTCTTCCTCACTCAGTGATGTCAGGTAATGTGTGACTTCCTTCTCAACTTTCCATGGCATTGTTAAAAAGCTTACGTCTTGTTTTTAAATTACATTTTCTACTTGCTGTGTACTTGTTCAGTACCGCTACAATGAGAATCCTGTGGAGGCGGGCAAGTCTGCCATTTATGACCCCGGGTAATGGCCGGGGAATGAGGGATGGAATCCGGTGTGGAGCCTGAGAAACGGCTACCACTACACATCCAAGGAGGGCAGCAGGCAGGCATGCACGCCCGCCCCGAGGTAGTGACCAAAAATAACAATACAGGAGGCGGACTTTCGAGGCCCTGCTGTGTATTTGAAATGAATTAACTTTAAATCCTTTAACGGGAATCCGTTATGGAGGGCAAGTCTGCCATTGTCACCGCGGGGAATGAAGGTTGGATTCCGGCCCGAAGTGGGAGCCTGCTGAGACCCATGCTGTAGCTGCCCTGACCGTGCTTTGCAGACCAGGCATCTGTGGTCAGATGGACCCTTGAGCCAGCGGAAGACAAACCAAGTCGAAAGCATTTGCCAAGAATGTTTTACGGAGGGCACGTTTTTTTGCCCTTTTTTTAAATTTTTTGAAAATGATAGATGGTTGTATTTTTAAATTGTTTGAAAGTTTAGATGGTTGTATTTTTAAATTGTTTGAAAGTTTAGATGGTTGTATTTTTAAATTGTTTAAAAGTTTAGATGGTTGTATTTTTAAATTGTTTAAAAGTGTATCCATTCTTCCTCCCCCCAGCCACGAACAATACCATGGGAACGTGGAGCAGCAGAAACCCCCTGTGGCGGCTGCCGCGGTTGTTCTCCGCGGCTTGTCTTTTAAGGGGTGCTGCTTTTCCTCAGGTGTTCTTGCCATAGCTGTTTGTGCCTTCTCTGCAGGTGCCTTCGTAAAGCACTTGTCCCTACGTGACAGTTGGCCTTTCCACGTCTCAATTTTTGCTGGCAGAGACAACAGATGGCTTTGCTCCGATCTGAGACACACACCTTAAAAAATTTCCAAACCGCTGAGCCCCCCTGGGCTGATGGCGCTACGGTGGCATCAGCAGCTGAGTTTGAAGGGCATGTTGGCTGTCTGGCCATAGCGGGCGATACATGGCGCCGGACACTGCCCCCAGCTGTTTTTGAGGATGAGCTCCCTCTTGTATTGCATTCCGGAGTTGGAGCCTGATCAACGTCTACCACCACACATCCAGGCAAGGAGGGAGGCAGGCAGGCATGCACGCCCACCCCGAGGTAGTGACCAAAAATTACAATACAGGACTCAGGAGGACCTTTTGCGGCCCTAATTGAAATAAATTAACTTTAAATCCTTTAATGGGAATCCGTTATGGAGGGCAAGTCTGCCATTGTCACCGCGGGGAATGAAGGTTGGATTCCGGCCCGAAGTGGGAGCCTGCTGAGACCCATGCTGTAGCTGCCCTGACCGTGCTTTGCAGACCAGGCATCTGTGGTCAGATGGACCCTTGAGCCAGCGGAAGACAAACCAAGTCGAAAGCATTTGCCAAGAATGTTTTACGGAGGGCAAGTTTTTTTGCCCTTTTTTTTTTTTAATTTTTGAAAATGATAGATGGTTGTATTTTTAAATTGTTTGAAAGTTTAGATGGTTGTATTTTTAAATTGTTTGAAAGTTTAGATGGTTGCATTTTTAAATTGTTTAAAAGTGTATCCATTAAAGTGCAAGTTATGCACTGACTGCCAGGTATAATGTGCAGTCACAGATGCAGTGAAAGGTATCTAGTGACTGCAAACAGCCGTTTGTGTAGTGACGGCCGTGCTGGACTGGTGCGCACCATGACGAGAGTGCAGGTGATGGTGGCTTTTCAGCCCATATGCTCGCCCAGCTGATGTAGCTGAATGACAGAACAGTGACTGTCTAGCTGATCAAATTTGGTCTGACCACAATGAAGCAACGACCTTATTATCTTTTGTGTGCCACCCCCACCCGAGACACTCAAATAGCCGGCGGTCATTGCTTCATTGTGATGCGCAAGCCCCTTCACCGCGGCAAGGTAATGATCACGAAGGGGGATGGGCACATGTACACGCACCACAAAAATTAGTGTAGCGGCCGCTGCTAGCAGCGGCCTTAAAAATTCAGGAATCCGCCTAGAGTCTTGGACCCTGTTGTTAGTGGCGGAGAAGGCAGTCAAGCGGCCTGCAGGCAGAGATGCTGTGTGTGGGGACTGACTTAGTCTTCGGTCGTGCAGTAGCCCTCCGTGATCCATTCTTCATTCATTTTGATAAAGGTCAGGTACTGAACACTGTCGTGACTTAGGCGACTTCTCTTCTCAGTAACTATGCCTCCAGCTGCACTGAAGGTCCTTTCTGACAGGACGCTTGCGGCAGGGCAAGAGAGAAGTTGTATGGCAAATTGGGACAGCTCTGGCCACAGGTCAAGCCTGCGCAACCAGTAGTCCAAGGATTCATCGTCGCTTTTCGCAGAGTCTACATCCACACTCAAGGCCAGGTAGTCGGCTACCTGCCGGTCCAGGCGTTGGTGGAGGGTGGATCCGGAAGGACTATGGTGAGGAGTTGGACTAAAGAACGTCCGCATGTCCAACATCACCCTGAGATCGCTGGAGCGTCCTGTTCTTGCCTGCGTGGACTTGGGAGGAGGAGGGTTATTGCCAGTGGTACCTTGATTGCGTTGTGCAGCCACATCACCCTTAAATGCATTGTAAAGCATCATCGACAGCTTTTTCTGCAAGTGCTGCATCCTTTCCGCGTTTTGTTGAGTTGCTAAGAGGTCCGCCACTTTGTGCCTGTACCGAGGGTCTAGTAGCGTGGCCACCCAGTACAGGTCATTCGTCTTGAGTTTTTTGATACGGGGGTCTCTCAACAGGCTGGACAACATGAAAGAGGACATCTGCACAAAGCTGGATGCAGACGTACTCTCCATCTCTTCTTGCTCTTCCTCAGTGACGGGACGCAACTCCTCTTCCTCCCCCCAGCCACGAACAATACCACGGGAATGTGGAGCAGCAGAAGCCCCCTGTGATGGCTGCCGCGGTTGTTCTCCTTCCGCCGCCTCTTCCTCCTCCACAGAAACACCTTCCTCATCATCACCATCATCAGAGTCTGACTCCTCTCCTTCCCCACACGACTCCTCTTCTTCCTCCTCCTCCCCCCTCTGTGCTGCCGCCGGTGTTGTGGAAACATCGGGTTCGTGTGTAAATGGCTCCCACGACTCCTGCTGCCCTAACTCTTCTTGTTCACGCTCCTCCACAGCTGTATCCACCACTCTACGCACGGCACGCTCCAGGAAGTAGGCGTAGGGGATCAAGTCGCTGATGGTGCCCTCATCGCGACTCACCAGTTTGGTCACCTCCTCAAAGGGCTCCATGACCCTGCATGCATTTCGCATCAGTGTCCAGTTGTTGGGCCACAACATCCCCATCCTCCCAGATTGTGTCCTTGTACTGTAATGATACAGGTACTGGGTGACGGCTTTCTCCTGGTCTAGCAGGCGAGAGAACATCAGCTGGGTGGAATTCCAGCAAGTCGGGCTATCGCAAATCAGGCGTCTCACCAGCAAGTTGATTCTACGCTGAATCTCCGCAAAGCGTGCCATGGCCTTGTAAGAGCGCCTTAAATGCCCACACAACTTCCTGGCCTGCTTCAGGACGTCCTCTAAGCCTGGGTACTTGGACACAAATCTTTGCACGACCAGATTCAGCACATGTGCCATGCAGGGTATGTGTGTCAGCTTTCCCAAATTCAACGCAGCAATGAGATTGCTGCCGTTGTCACACACCACGTTGCCGATCTCAAGCTTGTGCGGGGTCAGCCATTGCTCCACCTGTTTGTTAAGAGCAGCCAGGAGAGCTGCTCCAGTGTGACTCTCCGCTTTCAGGCAAGACATGTCTAACACTGCATGACACCGTCGCACCTGGCATGCAGCATAGGCCCTGGGGTGCTGGGGCTGTGTAGCTGGAGAGGAGATGGCGGCACCAGCCAAGGAGGAGGAGGAGGAGGATGATGACAGCGAAGCGGTGATAGCAGGTGATAGCAGGTGGAGAGGAGGTGGCTGGAGGCCTGCCTGCAAGCCGTGGAGGTGTGACAAGTCGGTCCTCTGCGCAGCCACGTACTCCTTGCTTGCTGCCATCGGTCACCAGGTTGACCCAATGGGCTGTGTATGTAATGTAGTGGCCCTGCCCGTGCTTGGCAGACCAGGCATCCGTGGTCAGGTGGACCCTTGACCCAACGCTGTGTGCCAGAGATGACACCACTTGCCTCTCAACTGCACGGTACAGTTTGGGTATGGCCTTTTGTGAAAAATAATTGCGGCCTGGTATCTTCCACTGCGGTGTACCAATGGCCACAAACTTACGGAAAGCCTCCGACTCCACCAGCTTGTATGGTAATAGCTGGCGAGCTAATAGTTCCGCCACGCCAGCTGTCAGACGCCGGGCAAGAGGGTGACTGGCAGACATTTGCTTCTTCCGCTCAAATACTTCCTTCACGGACAGCTGGGTACTGCTGTGGGCAGAGGAGAAGGAACCGCTGAAGGGAAGAGGCGGTGTGGAGGAGGGTGGCTGTGAAGGTGCAAGGGAGAAAGTGGACAGGGCCGTGCAGAGGATCTTCAAGGGGGGGTGCTCAAATTTGAAAAAGGGGCCCTAATTGATCAATCGTGCTAAATTGTGTATATAATACCCCCTCTCCAGAAAGCATTAGGCAGTCTTAACCCCTCCCCCCCCCACACACACCTTTATAGAAGTATCAGGCAGACTTTGTGTCTTCTTCCAACCAACTCCTTTGGCGCCACCACCCTCAAATCAGCAGTCATAGGTGCCCACTGTTAGAGTGGGCACAGTGGAGCCCACGGTGGAAGCACGGACTCACCTTTCATTACTGGGACCTCTGTCCCTCTAGATCAGCACCCAAGCTTATTTTCAGGCAAAGAATCAGTGGTTTCGAATATGCAGTAGTTGCTAAGCATTAGTAGATGCAAAAGTGCCAAGGTGCAGTGGGTGCCCAGATGCCGTGGGTGGTAAGATGCAAAGGTCCACTTTGTGCTAAGTTGCAGTGGGTGCTGAGATGCCAAAGTACAGTCTGTGTCGAGCTGCTGTGGGTACCAAGGTCCAGTTTGTATTGGGTGTTTAGTTGCAGTGGGTGCTATGCTGTATTGGGCGCTGAATGAGTAGCAGATGGTGATAAACAATAGTGGGTGCCATGTGAGTGCTAATTGGTACAGGGAGCCATGTGAGTGTTGGACATGAGTGAGTAGGGAGTGTCATGTGTGGTCTGGATGTGTGCCATGGGAGAGTACTGAGTCTCATATGGGTTCAGACCAAGGGTGGGTACTGGGTACTATTTGGGTGCTGGCCATGGACAGGTACTAGGTGCATATAATGGCTTTGGAACTTGGTACTGTGTGAGTACTGTGCCATGTGGGTGTTGATTATGGGGGTTATAGGGTGTCATGTGGGTCTTAGGTGCAAATACTGAGTGCCAAGTGAGTACTGGGAGTGAGTATATGGTAACATGTGGGTAATGGATGCTGGCTAGTGGGGTATTTGTTGTCATGTAAGTGCTAAATGCAGAAGCTGGGTGCCATGTGGGTTCTGGCACAGGGTGTCATGTGGATTCTGGCTGTATGGGTGGGTATCAAGCATTATGTAGGTGTTGATTGCAGGTACTCAGTCCCTTGTGAGTTCTGGGTGCAAGTATTGGATGTCATATGTGATTGCGTTGTGTTTGTGCTGGGCACCAAGTGGAGGCTTAGTGCAACTGGAACTACTGCAGATGAAACATGTGGGTGTTGGGTGCAGGTACTGGGTATCACATTGGTGTGAATACTTGCTGCCATGCCTGTACTGGGTGCTAGCTATGGGTGGGCATTGTGTGTCATGTGGATTCTGAGTGCAGGTACTTTGGATTCTAGTACTGGTTTATGTGAGTGCAGATAGTGGGTGCCATGTGGAGGCTGGGTGCAAGTACTGTGCCATGTGGGTGTGAGTACTGGGTGCCAGCTATACGGTGAAGGGGTGCAGGTATTGGGTGTCATGTGGCTGTTTGATGCGAGTACTAAGTGCTATATGGAGGCTGGATGTGAGTATTGGGTGCAGGGTGCTTGGTGCAAGTACTGGGTGCTTGCTATAGTGGGGGTTACTGATTGAGTGTAATGTGGGTGCTGAATATTGGTGGGATTGCAGTGGGTGCAGGCAGCGGGAGATCACTGTGGGTAGTGCTATGAATGGCATAGTTGCTGCTAGGGGAGGTAGAAGTCAGTGTGGTTGCTGGGGGAGGTAGAGCTCAGTGTGGATGCTGGGGGAAGGGCAGGTCACTGTGGGTTTGGGGGGAAAGGGGAAATAACTGTGGGTGCTGTGGAAGGTGAGTATGAGTGCTGGATGAAATGGAGGTCACTGTGGGTCCTTTGGGGGAGGTCACTGTGGGTGTTGGGGAAGGTAGAGATCATTGCGGGTGCTGGAGGAAGGGAAGGTCACTTTGGGTGCTGCTATGAATGGCATAGTTGCTGCTAGGGGAGGTAGAGGTCAGTGTGGTTGCTGAAGAAGGGAGAGGTCAGTGTGGGTGCTGGGGGAAAGGTAGGTCACTGTGGGTTCTGTGGAAGGAAGAGGTCAGTATGGGTGCTGGAGGAAGGGGAGGTCACTGTGGGTGCTGGGAGAGGTCATTGCAGTTACTGGAGGAGGGAGTAGTTGTGGATGGTGTGTGTTGGGAGTGGTCACTGTCTGTACTGCTTTTGGGATGGAAGGTCCCTGTGAGTGCTGCAGGGGACAGGAGGGTAGCCTCTGTGGGAGGGAAATTTTACTGTGGGTGCCGGGGGAGGGATAGGTCAGTGTGGGTGCTGGGGTAGGCAGGATCACTGCTAAAGCTGGGGAAGGATAGGTGATTGTGGGTGCTAGGTGAAGGGAGAGGTCACTGTGGGTGCTGGGGAGGGAGAGGTCACTATGGCTGCTATGTGGAGGGAGAGGTCACTGTGGGTGCTGGTGGAGGGAGAGGTCACTGTGGGTGCTGGTGGAGGGAGAGGTCACTGTGGGTGCTGGTGGAGGGAGAGGTCACTGTGGGTGCTGGGGGAAGGGAGAGGACACTGTGGGTGCTAGGTGGAGGGAGAGGACACTGTGGGTGCTAGGTGGAGGGAGAGGACACTGTGGGTGCTAGGTGGAGGGAGAGGTCACTGTGGGTGCTAGATGGAGGGAGAGGTCACTGTGGGTGCTGGGTAAGAGAGAGGTCACTGTGGGTGCTGGGTAAGAGAGAGGTCACTGTGGGTGCTAGGTGGAGGGAGAGGTCACTGTGGGTGCTAGGTGGAGGGAGAGGTCACTGTGGGTGCTAGGTGGAGGGAGAGGACACTGTGGGTGCTGGTGGGGGGAGAGGTCACTGTGGGTGCTAGGTGGAGGGAGAGGTCACTGTGGGTGCTAGGTGGAGGGAGAGGTCACTGTGGGTGCTGGTAGAGGAAGAGGTCACTGTGGGTGCTGGTGGAGGGAGAGGTCACTGTGGGTGCTAGGTGGAGGGAGAGGACACTGTGGGTGCTGGGTAAGAGAGAGGTGACTGTGGGTGCTAGGTGGAGGGAGAGGTCACTGTGGGTGCTAGGTGGAGGGAGAGGTCACTGTGGGTGCTAGGTGGAGGGAGAGGTCACTGTGGGTGCTGGGGAGGGAGAGGTCACTGTGGCTGCTAGGTGGAGGGAGAGGTCACTGTGGGTGCTGGTGGAGGGAGAGGTCACTGTGGGTGCTGGTGGAGGGAGAGGTCACTGTGGGTGCTGGTGGAGGAAGAGGTCACTGTGGGTGCTGGTGGAGGGAGAGGTCACTGTGGGTGCTGGGGGAGGGAGAGGACACTGTGGGTGCTAGGTGGAGGGAGAGGACACTGTGGGTGCTAGGTGGAGGGAGAGGACACTGTGGGTGCTAGGTGGAGGGAGAGGTCACTGTGGGTGCTAGATGGAGGGAGAGGTCACTGTGGGTGCTGGGTAAGAGAGAGGTCACTGTGGGTGCTGGGTAAGAGAGAGGTCACTGTGGGTGTTGGTGGAGGGAGAGGTCACTGTGGGTGCTGGTGGAGGGAGAGGCCACTGTGGGTGCTAGTGGAGGGAGAGGTCACTGTGGGTGCTGGTGGAGGGAGAGGTCACTGTGGGTGCTGGGGGAGGGAGAGGACACTGTGGGTGCTAGGTGGAGGGAGAGGACACTGTGGGTGCTAGGTGGAGGGAGAGGACACTGTGGGTGCTAGGTGGAGGGAGAGGTCACTGTGGGTGCTAGATGGAGGGAGAGGTCACTGTGGGTGCTGGGTAAGAGAGAGGTCACTGTGGGTGCTGGGTAAGAGAGAGGTCACTGTGGGTGCTAGGTGGAGGGAGAGGTCACTGTGGGTGCTAGGTGGAGGGAGAGGTCACTGTGGGTGCTAGGTGGAGGGAGAGGTCACTGTGGGTGCTAGGTGGAGGGAGAGGACACTGTGGGTGCTGGTGGGGGGAGAGGTCACTGTGGGTGCTAGGTGGAGGGAGAGGTCACTGTGGGTGCTAGGTGGAGGGAGAGGTCACTGTGGGTGCTGGTACAGGGAGAGGTCACTGTGGGTGCTGGTGGAGGGAGAGGTCACTGTGGGTGCTAGGTGGAGGGAGAGGACACTGTGGGTGCTGGTGGAGGGAGAGGTCACTGTGGGTGCTGGTGGAGGGAGAGGTCACTGTGGGTGCTGGTGGAGGAAGAGGTCACTGTGGGTGCTGGTGGAGGGAGAGGTCACTGTGGGTGCTGGGGGAGGGAGAGGACACTGTGGGTGCTAGGTGGAGGGAGAGGACACTGTGGGTGCTAGGTGGAGGGAGAGGACACTGTGGGTGCTGGTGGAGGGAGAGGTCACTGTGGGTGCTAGGTGGAGGGAGAGGTCACTGTGGGTGCTGGTGGAGGGAGAGGTCACTGTGGGTGCTGGTGGAGGGAGAGGTCACTGTGGGTGCTGGTGGAGGAAGAGGTC
Organism: Hyperolius riggenbachi; assembly: GCF_040937935.1. NCBI lineage: Eukaryota > Metazoa > Chordata > Amphibia > Anura > Hyperoliidae > Hyperolius > Hyperolius riggenbachi. The sequence continues at coordinate 131,378,925 of NC_090656.1, read as the reverse complement.
ACTGTGGGTGCTGGTGGAGGGAGAGGTCACTGTGGGTGCTGGGGGAGGGAGAGGACACTGTGGGTGCTAGGTGGAGGGAGAGGACACTGTGGGTGCTAGGTGGAGGGAGAGGACACTGTGGGTGCTAGGTGGAGGGAGAGGTCACTGTGGGTGCTAGATGGAGGGAGAGGTCACTGTGGGTGCTGGGTAAGAGAGAGGTCACTGTGGGTGCTGGGTAAGAGAGAGGTCACTGTGGGTGTTGGTGGAGGGAGAGGTCACTGTGGGTGCTGGTGGAGGGAGAGGCCACTGTGGGTGCTAGTGGAGGGAGAGGTCACTGTGGGTGCTGGTGGAGGGAGAGGTCACTGTGGGTGCTGGGGGAGGGAGAGGACACTGTGGGTGCTAGGTGGAGGGAGAGGACACTGTGGGTGCTAGGTGGAGGGAGAGGACACTGTGGGTGCTAGGTGGAGGGAGAGGTCACTGTGGGTGCTAGATGGAGGGAGAGGTCACTGTGGGTGCTGGGTAAGAGAGAGGTCACTGTGGGTGCTGGGTAAGAGAGAGGTCACTGTGGGTGCTAGGTGGAGGGAGAGGTCACTGTGGGTGCTAGGTGGAGGGAGAGGTCACTGTGGGTGCTAGGTGGAGGGAGAGGTCACTGTGGGTGCTAGGTGGAGGGAGAGGACACTGTGGGTGCTGGTGGGGGGAGAGGTCACTGTGGGTGCTAGGTGGAGGGAGAGGTCACTGTGGGTGCTAGGTGGAGGGAGAGGTCACTGTGGGTGCTGGTACAGGGAGAGGTCACTGTGGGTGCTGGTGGAGGGAGAGGTCACTGTGGGTGCTAGGTGGAGGGAGAGGACACTGTGGGTGCTGGGTAAGAGAGAGGTGACTGTGGGTGCTAGGTGGAGGGAGAGGTCACTGTGGGTGCTAGGTGGAGGGAGAGGTCACTGTGGGTGCTAGGTGGAGGGAGAGGTCACTGTGGGTGCTGGGGAGGGAGAGGTCACTGTGGCTGCTAGGTGGAGGGAGAGGTCACTGTGGGTGCTGGTGGAGGGAGAGGTCACTGTGGGTGCTGGTGGAGGGAGAGGTCACTGTGGGTGCTGGTGGAGGAAGAGGTCACTGTGGGTGCTGGTGGAGGGAGAGGTCACTGTGGGTGCTGGGGGAGGGAGAGGACACTGTGGGTGCTAGGTGGAGGGAGAGGACACTGTGGGTGCTAGGTGGAGGGAGAGGACACTGTGGGTGCTAGGTGGAGGGAGAGGTCACTGTGGGTGCTAGATGGAGGGAGAGGTCACTGTGGGTGCTGGGTAAGAGAGAGGTCACTGTGGGTGCTGGGTAAGAGAGAGGTCACTGTGGGTGTTGGTGGAGGGAGAGGTCACTGTGGGTGCTGGTGGAGGGAGAGGTCACTGTGGGTGCTGGGGGAGGGAGAGGACACTGTGGGTGCTAGGTGGAGGGAGAGGACACTGTGGGTGCTAGGTGGAGGGAGAGGACACTGTTGGTGCTAGGTGGAGGGAGAGGACACTGTGGGTGCTAGATGGAGGGAGAGGTCACTGTGGGTGCTGGGTAAAAGAGAGGTCACTGTGGGTGCTGGGTAAGAGAGAGGTCACTGTGGGTGCTAGGTGGAGGGAGAGGTCACTGTGGGTGCTAGGTGGAGGGAGAGGTCACTGTGGGTGCTAGGTGGAGGGAGAGGTCACTGTGGGTGCTAGGTGGAGGGAGAGGTCACTGTGGGTGCTGGTGGGGGGAGAGGTCACTGTGGGTGCTAGGTGGAGGGAGAGGTCACTGTGGGTGCTAGGTGGAGGGAGAGGTCACTGTGGGTGCTAGGTGGAGGGAGAGGTTACTGTGGGTGCTGGTGGAGGGAGAGGTCACTGTGGGTGCTAGGTGGAGGGAGAGGACACTGTGGGTGCTGGGTAAGAGAGAGGTCACTGTGGGTGCTAGGTGGAGGGAGAGGTCACTGTGGGTGCTAGGTGGAGGGAGAGGTCACTGTGGGTGCTAGGTGGAAGGAGAGGTCACTGTGGGTGCTGGGGAGGGAGAGGTCACTGTGGCTGCTAGGTGGAGGGAGAGGTCACTGTGGGTGCTGGTGGAGGGAGAGGTCACTGTGGGTGCTGGTGGAGGGAGAGGTCACTGTGGGTGCTAGGTGGAGGGAGAGGACATTGTGGGTGCTAGGTGGAGGGAGAGGTCACTGTGGGTGCTGGGGAGGGAGAGGTCACTGTAGGTGCTGGTGGAGGGAGAGGTCACTGTGGGTGCTGGTGGAGGGAGAGGTCACTGTGGGTGCTGGTGGATGGAGAGGTCACTGTGGGTGCTGGGGGAGGGAGAGGACACTGTGGGTGCTAGGTGGAGGGAGAGGACACTGTGGGTGCTAGGTGGAGGGAGAGGACACTGTGGGTGCTAGGTGGAGGGAGAGGTCACTGTGGGTGCTGGGTAAGAGAGAGGTCACTGTGGGTGCTGGGTAAGAGAGAGGTCACTGTGGGTGCTAGGTGGAGGGAGAGGTCACTGTGGGTGCTAGGTGGAGGGAGAGGTCACTGTGGGTGCTAGGTGGAGGGAGAGGACACTGTGGGTGCTGGTGGGGGGAGAGGTCACTGTGGGTGCTAGGTGGAGGGAGAGGTCACTGTGGGTGCTAGGTGGAGGGAGAGGTCACTGTGGGTGCTGGTAGAGGGAGAGGTCACTGTGGGTGCTGGTGGAGGGAGAGGTCACTGTGGGTGCTAGGTGGAGGGAGAGGACACTGTGGGTGCTGGGTAAGAGAGAGGTCACTGTGGGTGCTAGGTGGAGGGAGAGGTCACTGTGGGTGCTAGGTGGAGGGAGAGGTCACTGTGGTGCTAGGTGGAGGGAGAGGTCACTGTGGGTGCTGGGGAGGGAGAGGTCACTGTGGCTGCTAGGTGGAGGGAGAGGTCACTGTGGGTGCTGGTGGAGGGAGAGGTCACTGTGGGTGCTGGTGGAGGGAGAGGTCACTGTGGGTGCTGGTGGAGGGAGAGGTCACTGTGGGTGCTGGGGGAGGGAGAGGACACTGTGGGTGCTAGGTGGAGGGAGAGGACACTGTGGGTGCTAGGTGGAGGGAGAGGACACTGTGGGTGCTAGGTGGAGGGAGAGGTCACTGTGGGTGCTAGATGGAGGGAGAGGTCACTGTGGGTGCTGGGTAATAGAGAGGTCACTGTGGATGCTGGGTAAGAGAGAGGTCACTGTGGGTGCTGGTGGAGGGAGAGGTCACTGTGGGTGCTGGTGGAGGGAGAGGTCACTGTGGGTGCTGGGGGAGGGAGAGGACACTGTGGGTGCTAGATGGAGGGAGAGGACACTGTGGGTGCTAGGTGGAGGGAGAGGACACTGTTGGTGCTAGGTGGAGGGAGAGGACACTGTGGGTGCTAGATGGAGGGAGAGGTCACTGTGGGTGCTGGGTAAGAGAGAGGTCACTGTGGGTGCTGGGTAAGAGAGAGGTCACTGTGGGTGCTAGGTGGAGGGAGTGGTCACTGTGGGTGCTAGGTGGAGGGAGAGGTCACTGTGGGTGCTAGGTGGAGGGAGAGGTCACTGTGGGTGCTAGGTGGAGGGAGAGGTCACTGTGGGTGCTGGTGGGGGGAGAGGTCACTGTGGGTGCTAGGTGGAGGGAGAGGTCACTGTGGGTGCTAGGTGGAGGGAGAGGTCACTGTGGGTGCTAGGTGGAGGGAGAGGTCACTGTGGGTGCTGGTGGAGGGAGAGGTCACTGTGGGTGCTAGGTGGAGGGAGAGGACACTGTGGGTGCTGGGTAAGAGAGAGGTCACTGTGGGTGCTAGGTGGAGGGAGAGGTCACTGGGGGTGCTAGGTGGAGGGAGAGGTCACTGTGGGTGCTAGGTGGAGGGAGAGGTCACTGTGGGTGCTGGGGAGGGAGAGGTCACTGTGGCTGCTAGGTGGAGGGAGAGGTCACTGTGGGTGCTGGTGGAGGGAGAGGTCACTGTGGGTGCTGGTGGAGGGAGAGGTCACTGTGGGTGCTAGGTGGAGGGAGAGGACACTGTGGGTGCTAGGTGGAGGGAGAGGTCACTGTGGGTGCTGGGGAGGGGGAGGGTAGAGGTCAGTATGGGTCCTAGGTGGAGGGTAAGGTCAGTATGCCACACTAGGATTCCTGTCTGGGCCTCTTAACTTGAGTGTCCCGGACGGGGGCGGAGCTTCCTGCGGGTGGGCGGGGCTTGTTACGATCGGGGCGGGGCTTATTTTGCTCGAACAGAGGGGCCTTTTTTTGAAGATTTTAAAAAGGGGGGGTGCCTGGGCACCCAAAGCACCCCCCTCTGCATGTGCCTTAAAGTGGATGAAGACAATGCACCTGAAGGAGGAAGAGGAGAAGGAGGGTGGCTTGTCTTTTGAGGGGTGCTGCTTTTCCTCTGGTGTTCTTGCCATAGCTGTTTGTGCCTTCTCTCCAGGTGCCTTTGTAAGGCACTTGTCCCTACGTGAGAGTTGGCCTTTCCACGGCTCAATTTTTGCTGGCAGAGACAACAGATGGCTTTGCTCCGATCTGAGACACACACGTTAAAAAATTTCCAAACCGCTGAGCCCCCCTGGGCTGATGGCGCTATGGTGGCATCAGCAGCTGACGTTGAAGGGCATGTTGGCTGTCTGGCCATAGCTGGCGATACATGGCGCCGGACACTGCCCCCAGCTGTTTCTGAGGACGAGCTCCCTCTGCTTCTATCATGGAGTCGTCTCCTCCTAGTCCTCTCTGAATCCTCCTCTGAATTGTCCCCCTGGTCATCTCCTCTGCCGGGAACATATGTGGTATCCGTATAATCGTCATCATAATCCTCCTGGCCAGCTGCGCTTTCCTCAGAAACCTCCTCAACTGCACCAACTTCAAGTGGTCCATTATCCACATCCACACACGTTACATCCATAGTATCGCCACCTAACTCAGACGTAGGAGGTGGTGTACCTGCGCCTTCTTCTTGTTGTTGCAGTAGTGGCTGTGAATCGGTGTTTTCACCACCACCACCACCAAATAACTCCTGCGAAGTGTCAAATGCAGCGGATGTGGTGCTTGTTGTAGCGCTGGTGGCTGCGGGAGATGAGGTGTTCTGTGTTAAATACTCAATCACCTCCTCACGATTTTGGGAAGTGATGGCACGTGCCTTCTTCTGAGCACTGTATTTTGGGGCAGGTACGCACAAAATCACAGCAACACCACCTCGCACAGACCTGCCGGTGCCTGGTGGCCTTCCTCTGGGTCTGCCTCTACCTCTTCCTCTACCTGGTTTGTCCATTTTGTCCATTTCGGGGGGATGCTAGGTATATGCAGTGAGCTGGGTTTACTCAACACAACAGGTAGTTATGTGCACTGATGAGGTGGGTTAAGTAAACGCAACAGGTAGTAGGTATATGCAGTGAGCTGGGTTCACTCAACACAACAGGTAGTAGGTAAATGCAGTGAGCTGGGTTCACTCAACACAACAGGTAGTAGGTATATGCAGTGAGCTGGGTTCACTCAACACAACAGGTAGTTATGTGCAGTGATGAGGTGGGTTAAGTAAACACAACAGGTAGTAGTAGGATGCAGTGAGCTGGGTTCACTCAACACAAAGCTAGGTATATGCAGTGATGAGGTGGGTTAAGTAAACACAACAGGTAGTATGTATATGCAGTGAGCTGGGTTCACTCAACACAACAGGTAGTAGGTATATGCAGTGAGCTGGGTTCACTCAACACTACAGGTAGTTATGTGCAGTGATGAGGTGGGTTAAGTAAACACAACAGGTAGTAGGTATATGCAGTGAGCTGGGTTCACTCAACACAACAGGTAGTAGGTGTATGCAGTGAGCTGGGTTTACTCAACACAACAGGTAGTTATGTGTAGTGATGAGGTGGGTTAAGTAAACACAACAGGTAGTAGGTATATGCAGTGAGCTGGGTTCACTCAACACAACAGGTAGTTATGTGCAGTGATGAGGTGGGTTAAGTAAACACAACAGGTAGTAGGTATATGCAGTGAGCTGGGTTCACTCAACACAACAGGTAGTATGTATATGCAGTGAGCTGGGTTCACTCAACACAACAGGTAGTAGGTATATGCAGTGAGCTGGGTTCACTCAACACTACAGGTAGTTATGTGCAGTGATGAGGTGGGTTAAGTAAACACAACAGGTAGTAGGTATATGCAGTGAGCTGGGTTCACTCAACACAACAGGTAGTAGGTGTATGCAGTGAGCTGGGTTTACTCAACACAACAGGTAGTTATGTGTAGTGATGAGGTGGGTTAAGTAAACACAACAGGTAGTAGGTATATGCAGTGAGCTGGGTTCACTCAACACAACAGGTAGTTATGTGCAGTGATGAGGTGGGTTAAGTAAACACAACAGGTAGTAGGTATATGCAGTGAGCTGGGTTCACTCAACACAACAGGTAGTAGGTATATGCAGTGAGCTGGGTTCACTCAACACTACAGGTAGTAGGTATATGCAGTGAGCTGGGTTCACTCAACACAACAGGTAGTAGGTATGTGCAGTGAGCTGGGTTCACTCAACACAACAGGTAGTTATGTGCAGTGATGAGGTGGGTTAAGTAAACACAACAGGTAGTAGTAGGATGCAGTGAGCTGGGTTCACTCAACACAAAGCTAGGTATATGCAGTGATGAGGTGGGTTAAGTAAACACAAAAGGTAGTAGGTATATGCAGTGAGCTGGGTTCACTCAACACAACAGGTAGTAGGTATATGCAGTGAGCTGGGTTCACTCAACACAACAGGTAGTAGGTCAATGCAGTGAGCTGGGTTCACTCAACACAACAGGTAGTAGGTATATGCAGTGAGCTGGGTTCACTCAACACAACAGGTAGTTATGTGCAGTGATGAGGTGGGTTAAGTAAACACAACAGGTAGTAGTAGGATGCAGTGAGCTGGGTTCACTCAACACAAAGCTAGGTATATGCAGTGATGAGGTGGGTTAAGTAAACACAACAGGTAGTAGGTATATGCAGTGAGCTGGGTTCACTCAACACAACAGGTAGTAGGTATATGCAGTGAGCTGGGTTCACTCAACACTACAGGTAGTTATGTGCAGTGATGAGGTGGGTTAAGTAAACACAACAGGTAGTAGGTATATGCAGTGAGCTGGGTTCACTCAACACAACAGGTAGTTATGTGCAGTGATGAGGTGGGTTAAGTAAACACAACAGGTAGTAGGTATATGCAGTGAGCTGGGTTCACTCAACACAACAGGTAGTAGGTATATGCAGTGAGCTGGGTTCACTCAACACTACAGGTAGTAGGTATATGCAGTGAGCTGGGTTCACTCAACACAACAGGTAGTAGGTATATGCAGTGAGCTGGGTTCACTCAACACAACAGGTAGTTATGTGCAGTGATGAGGTGGGTTAAGTAAACACAACAGGTAGTAGGTATATGCAGTGAGCTGGGTTCACTCAACACAACAGGTAGTAGGTATATGCAGTGAGCTGGGTTCACTCAACACTACAGGTAGTAGGTATATGCAGTGAGCTGGGTTCACTCAACACAACAGGTAGTAGGTATATGCAGTGAGCTGGGTTCACTCAACACAACAGGTAGTAGGTATATGCAGTGAGCTGGGTTCACTCAACACTACAGGTAGTTATGTGCAGTGATGAGGTGGGTTAAGTAAACACAACAGGTAGTAGGTATATGCAGTGAGCTGGGTTCACTCAACACAAAGCTAGGTATATGCAGTGATGAGGTGGGTTAAGTAAACACAACAGGTACTGGGTATATGCAGTACTGGGTAGTACAATGCGCAGCTCCCTGTCACACACACAGGCAGTCAGTCACTGAATGTGCTGGGCTGCTGGCAGTGGCACACACACACTATCAATTAGCAAGGCTGTGCATGCAACAAAAGTGTCAGTTTGACACACAGTAAAAAAAAAAGTACAGGATGAGCTCTGACAAGAGCTAGGGTGCTATAAAAGCAATAACAATCAGCCAGGAGCAAACTAAGCAGCCAAGAACCTAACTAATCTGTCCCTAGAAGAACAAGTCTGCAGCAGCTGTCCCTTTCCTCTCACTAGCAGGCACACGAGTGAGTGTACTGGCCGCCGGACCCTGCCTTATATAAGGGGGGGTGGGGCTCCAGGGCTTACTGTAGCCGGAATGGCTACAATGTGCCTGCTGACTGTGATGCAGAGGGTCAAAGTTGACCCTCATAGTGCATTATGGTGCGAATAAAATTTCCGGAAAAATTCGCCTGGCGCAGGCGAACGCGAACCCCCAATGTTCGCCTGGAACCGTTCGCCGGCGAACCGTTCGCTACATCTCTATTCAGATACTACTACAGTCAAAGAGATCAGCAGTATGCCAGGCAACTGGTATTGGTTAAAATGATATAAATATAGTAACCTACATATCCTACTCAGTTGGGGTGTCCCTTAAATTCTAGTTGGAATGGCTAAGGGGAAAATTAGTACCATATACTCAGTTCAATATCCTGGGTTAGAGTGGGGAAAAATATTCAGGTTCCATCATAAGTCACAACAGTGACATTCTGTGAATAGCTGATTCCATCTGACTTTGGCACCTAGATGGGGATGAGCCCCCTTTTCTTGACACGACAAACAGGCTTTGCAAGGCAGGGTCAGTCTTTCCCAATATTGCAGTCACCCATGTCAAGAACCCTGTGAACTGGTAATATTCAGGTGATGGATTCCCAAGCTGACAGGCTCTGCTGCTCTGACAGTACCATCCGGCATGGGTTACAAGAGGGATAAAGAATCTTGGGGAGGACCATACAGTTTTTAAAACATCTTTAAATATAAATATATATATTTTTTTTAAATAATTTAAAAATAAATTAAAAAACAATAAACAGAAATGGTCATACAGAAAGTATGCAGTAAATCAAGCTGGCTGCTGCCAAAAGCTCGACAAACACAATCAAAATCACCTACCAGTATACCTAATTACATTTTCTTAACAGTTGAGCCTTATTTCCAGTGGTACCTTGCAGTGAGTCTTAATGGTCGCTTTGTAACTCGGATTGCACCATCTATAGTGATGTTCACAGTGCGGCGGGTGCGTTGTGGTACAATAGCGTGTGGTATGGTAACACACTGCATGCAGGTACATTGACAAAGTGAAGTAGATTTAATTACCTGTACATTTTTCAGCTTGTTTGCAACTCTGTTAACTATCTAGCTACTTGGCAAAAGTTTCTGTTTAAAGAGAAACTCCGACTTAAAATTCAACCTGATCCCAATCCGTAGCTGATACCCCCTTTTACATGAGAAATCTATTTCTTTTCACAAACGGATCATCAGGGGGTTCTGTATGGCTGATATTGTAGTGAAACCCCTCCCACAAGAAACTCTGAGGACCATGGTACTCCTGGCAGTTTCCTGTCTGTGAACCTTGTTGCATTGTGGGAAATAGCTGTTTACAGCTGTTTCCAACTGCCAAAACAGCACACAGCAGCTACATCACCTGCCAGCAGGAAAAATGTCACCATGTGATAAATGTCCGAATGTAATTCAGGGATTTAAAAGATTTTACAATGGGCAATCACTGACTGTAAAAATGAAGCGCTTTTTTATCACATTATTTTCACTGGAGTTCCTCTTTAAGGTGACTTCTAATCATTTATACCAATTGGCAAGACTTGTAATCATCTTATGCTTTGGAGCTTCCTTAATTGCTGTGCATATTCTACAGTAAAACATTGGCCACGTGGTATCTGAAAATACATGGAATTTAGACCTCCAGCTAAAATATTTTTGGTACCTTTCATCATCTTTGTCTAACTTTAAAATATATGCAGCTAAATCTGAGGCTGTAGGGAAATCGTCTACATGTATAAAAGAGTCTTTAGGAATAAAACGTTCATAATTAGCTCGAGAAGGCCCCAATACAATAGGCACACAACCAAATGCCAATGCGTTTTTCCATAGCTTTTCAGTGATATAGTCTTCATGCGCTGAATTCTCAAAGGCAAGGTAAAATTTATATCTTGACAAAGTTTGTTGTTCTACATTTCTAGGGAGGTTTTGATGCTGGCTTCCAAACACATCAATTGGTAAATAGTTTTTTAACTGCTCAAAATAAAGTACTCTTCTGGATTGAGGATTCCAGTCGCTGATTGCCCAGGCAACCAGCTTGGTCTTTGTTGGTATTGTAATGTTCTCTTGTTGATCATTTTGCTCAAGCCAACCATAAGGTGTGAAAATATCAGAGTCAAATCTGTAAGTCATACTCAGATTAATTAGATTGTTCATAAGTGGTAAGTTTGGGCTGTGTGATGGAGATTCCAAGTTAAACCATACCCAGTACTGATTTGGTAGCCTTGGCATATTGTGTAGGCTTTTTGTGGAGGAGCAGACATCCCGATGATGCATAATAACTGCATCTGCAGAAGAATATAACGATCGGTCTTGAGTATAAAAGCATCCTGAAATGTTAAACATCAGTGGACATTCATTAAGAGGAAATTTATCTCCAAATGGCCATGTCCAGAGGAGGATGATGGTTCCTGTATGCTCAACTGGTTCTAATTTCACCTTTACAGAGTTATCCGAGAAAAATGGTAAGTGATTGGCACCATTGTACATTATAAAGAAAATGAAAGCCACAGACAATTGTACAATAAAAATTGTAACATATTTTTTCACAGATACATTCTTCTCAGAAGTCTCCATTACATATGATTGAAATGCTGGAAGATCTCAAAAAGGTCCTGGTGCTGCTGCTATCCCTGTTAAAAAAAAATTAGACCATGCATTAATAATATGTATCTCCATATTGTTTTAGAAAATATATATCATTAAGGATCCATTCAAACTTATGTACTTGTTATTGTTGTTTTGCCTTTAATCCATGCAGTGCCGTTCTTCAGGCACCATACTACCTGTACCCCTTTGTGTGTCAATCCCGAGCCAATATGCCTCCTATGTTTTTTCATAAGCCGAAAGCATATATTGCATTATAAATGTTCTAAAACAGAAGGCTATTATATATATACTAGTCTACCTAAGCCCGTTTAAAAACAGGCTCTAGGTATTGACATAACCGCACCACCGACGCCAGTCAGTGCACGCGCGCGCCTGTCATGCATGCACCCACCCGCCACGAGCGTGCACTTGGCCGCCCGTTGAATGCGCGCGCAACCACCCGCCCACCGCGCGCACCCGTCCGCCCTGCTCCCTGGCCCGACCTCCCATCCCAACGGCTGTTTGTACTGCGCAGTACAAAAAAGCCACGGACGGACAGACAGGGAAAGTGGATGATGCAGGGACAGACAGGTTTTATTGTATAGGATATGTACAGTATACAGTGGCTTGCAAAAGTATTCGGCCCCCTTGAAGTTTTCCACATTTTGTCACATTACTGCCACAAACATGAATCAATTATTTTATTTATTTATTTTTTTAAATTCTTTATTTTTGTAGAAGCCAAGTTACCATAACACTCAATTGGATGTCATATACACATAACCAAATCTGTGTGTTCGCAGGCATCAAATTAAATCACCTATGTAGCAAAGTTAATAATGCATATACAGTATTTCCAGCAATCATATGTCCATCCTCTTTTGCTGTTTGTATTAATCGTACGATCTGACTTCTAATATTTATACTAGGGGTGGGACGACGAATCCGGCGAATCCACGAATCCCTCGAATATTAGGAAATATTCGAGATTCGTGGATTCGAATCCCGACGCCATTTTCCACTATATGAATCCGCCGAATCCCGACGCCGCATCGCCGCGCATCCGCCGCTCGCACTCGTCCTCCTCCGACCTCCTCCGACCCCCCCGCGCCTCCTCCGCTCGCCCCCCCTGCCCGCATCCACCAACCTATCCATAGCGGAGCGCAGAGCGGCAGACCTCTCGCCGACTTCCTGGTTCCCCCTAGTGACCGGCTCTTACAATGACGTCATTAGTAAGAGCCGGTCCGGCCACTAGAGGGAACAGGGAAGTAACGAAGAGGTCTGCCGCTCTGCGCTCCACGGGAAAGGTGAGTAGATTATGCAGGGGTGAGCGGAGGAGGCACGGGGGACGGAGGGGGCCATGGGGGGGTTGGCGGGGGAGGGGGGTTCTATCTACCTACCTATCTACCACTATCCCTACCTACCTACAGGCCGCTATACCTACCTACCTACAGGCCCCTATACCTACCTAAAGGCCCCCTATACGCACCTACCTGCCTACCTAAAGGCCCCTATACCTACCTAAAGGCCCCTATACCTACCTACCTAAAGGCCCCTATACCTACCTACCTACCTACCTACCTACCTAATGGCCCCTATACCTACCTACCTACAGGCCACTATACCTACCTACAGGCCTCAATACCTACCTACCCACCCACCTACCTACAGGCCCCCTATACATACCTACCTACCTAAAGGCACCTATACCTACCTACCTACCGGACACTATACCTACCTACAGGCAACTATACCTACCTACAGGCCATTATACCTACCGGCCACTATCCTTACCTACCTACAGGCTGCTATACCTACCTACCTACCTACAGGCTGCTATACCTACCTACCTACCTACAGGCCACTATACCTACCTACCTACCTACCGGCCACTATCCTTACCTACCTACAGGCTGCTATACCTACCTACCTACCTACCTACAGGCCGCTATACCCACCTACCTAAAGGCCCCCTATACCTAACTAAAGGCCCCCTATACGTACCTACCTACCTACCTAAAGGCCCCTATACCTACCTACCTACCTACCTAAAGGCCCCTATACCTACCTACAGGCCACTATACCTACCTAAAGGCTTTAATACCTACCTACCTACCTACAGGCCCCCTATACGTACCTACCTACCTAAAGGCACCTATACCTGCCTACCTACATACTTACCTATACTTAAGGCCCTATACCCTGCTACCTATACTGAAGGTCCCTTTACCTACCTACCTACCTACCTAAAGGCCCCTATACCTACCTACCTACATACCTACCTACCTATACTTAAGGCCCTATACCCTGCTACCTATACTGAAGGTCCCTTTACCTACCTACCTACACTGAAGGCACATGTACCTTACTACCTATACTAAAGGCCCCTATTCCTAGCTACCTACCTATACTGAAGGCACATATACCCTGCTACCTATACTGAAGGCACATATACCCTGCTACCTATACTGAAGGCCCCTATACCTAGTTACCTACCAATACTGAAAGCACATGTACTGTGCTATCTATACTGAAGGCCCCTATACCTTGCTACCGATACTGAAGGCACATGTACCCTGCTACCTATACTGAAGGCTCATATACCCTGCTACCTATACTGAAGGCCCATATACCCTGCTACCTATACTGAAGGCCCATATACCCTGCTACCTATACTGAAGGCCCATATACCCTGCTACCTATACTGAAGGCCCATATACCCTGCTACCTATACTGAAGGCCCATATACCCTGCTACCTATACTGAAGGCCCATATACCCTGCTACCTATACTGAAGGCCCATATACCCTGCTACCTATACTGAAGGCCCATATACCCTGCTACCTATACTGAAGGCCCATATACCCTGCTACCTATACTGAAGGCCCATAAACCCTGCTACCTATACTGAAGGCCCCTATACCTTGCTACCTATACTGAAAGCTACCAATATTGAAGGCACCCATACCTAGCTAGCTATACTGAAGGCACCTTTACCTCGCTACCTATGCCTGGGTACCTATACTGCGGGCAACTATACCACGGATCTCACAATTTTTATGTGCAGGATTCGTTAGATTCGGGATTCGAAAGGTTCGAGATATTCGAGAACCTTTTTAGATTCGGATCCGGATTCGGATTCGAAGAAATTGTGGATTCGTCCCATCCCTAATTTATACTCAACGTAGCTAAATATAAAGCTCAAACAGAAAATAAATTGTCAAACTACCGCCTTCTCTTAGAAGCTCTGCCTCTAGGCCTAATTATACCTCTTCAGGCGATGATTGCAAACAAGGTAGATGTGACGTGTCCCCCCTTCATTCCCCTATGCCTTGTACCTACACCATTGCTAAATGAATTTGTTTGTAATCCATCTGCCGGGGTTCTCGTTTTGTCTTACTATTATATTAAGTACCTTCCAGTACTTTGTTGAAGTCTCCAGAGGTCCGAAAATAGTCCCAAAAGGCCCATGTTTTTTTGCACGTTTCTGTTCTGCGAAGGGTTATATGTGCCAGGTCTTCCATGTGCCTAATATGATCAATTTCTTTAACCAATTCTGTACAGGAAGGTGGCTGTGGGTTTCTCCACTTGCGTATGACTGTGCATTTAGCGGCATTCAATAGATATCTCACCACCGACCTCTTATAGGCCTTGGTAGACCAACTGTTGTGATGTAGTAAATAAAACTCGGGGGTGAATGGGGCGTCTCTGCTGGACACGTGCTTAATAAGTCTCTCTATCATTACCCACCATTCTCTCAACTTCGGACATGACCACAGTATATGAGTTAACGACCCTGTGTCTGTTTTACATCTCCAGCATAGTTTATCAGTGTTGGGGAAAATGCTGTGCAATCTCTGGGGGGTGTAGTACCATCTCGAGATGATTTTATAATTTAATTATTGGATTCTAGCGGATTGTGACGTCTTGTGAGCAAATATGCATATTCTGTCTCTCTGCCCCCTAGAAAACACCACTCCCAGTTCTGCCTCCCATTTGTCAAAGAAGTGTGTATTTTGACTATCCGTCATGTCAAATAGTGTGTATAGCATTGACAAAGTCCTCTTAATCGGGTCTGACCCTCGGCATAGCTTCTCAAACTCGGTCAGTTGTCTCACTTGGGTTGGGTTAACTCTCAGCCTTCTCATCAAGTATCTTAACTGGAAGTAACCCCACCAGTCTAACCCCTCCGTTACATAATTGCGTTGCAATTCCGCTAAGGTCAACCACTGGCCTTGTTGTGAAAGTCAGCTAGGGATAGATTCCTTACACTTTCCCAGGTTTTCCATGTCTGTGCTCCACAGTGGTAGGGTAAGTCGGGGTTGTCGACTATGGTAACAAAGGTGAGGGCCATGGTGAAATATTAGCAATGTGTCTCATTTTAAGGAAAACTTGTAAGGTACGCTTCACTAATGGGGGTAACTCTCGGGTCATAGTGGCATATTGTGTGGACCATAATAGATTTGGTAGTTTTTGTCCCACCAGAGACTGTTCAACCTCCACCCACTGCTTGGACATGCCATCTCTGCACCAATCTACCGCTCTAGTGAGGACTGCAGAGTAGCAATAATGCGCTATGTTTGGCACAGCTAGTCCCCCATCTTGTTTGGACCTGTACATTATATTTCTATTGAGTCTAGGCGGTTTTTTTCTCCAAATGTATTGGTTGAAGGCTGTTTGGGCTTTCCGTAAGAAAGTCTGTGGGATTGGGATCGGGAGGGTCTGGAAGAGATACAGCAGCCTCGGCATGACATTCATTTTAATAATTGCTATTCTGCCGAGCCAGGAGAACTGTGGCAGATCCCATTTATTGAGGTCAACTTTCAGGGCCCTCAGCATAGGGGGAAAATTATGCATATAGATCTCTGCTATTGAATCCGACATAAATGTACCCAGGAATTTAATGTTTTGGGATTTCCATTTAAAGGGGAAGTTCCTTTTTAAGCTGTAGTTTAATATCATCTTGTAGCCCCGCATTGTACGCCTCGCATTTGTCGTAATTAATCTTAAAAAATGACAGTTTACTGAATCTATTAAAGGCATGCATCAGGTTAGGTAGAGTTGTCATCGGGCATGTTAAAAAAAAAAGCAAGTCGTCCGCGTAAGCTGCGACTTTATGCATGGTGTGGTTTACCTGTAGTCCCCCAATATCCACATTCTGCCAAATTTGGCATAAAAATGGTTCTAGCGCAAGCGCGAATATCAGGGGAGACAGGGGGCATCCCTGTCGCGTGCCGTTGCTTATTTTAACCGGATCAGATAAGGAACCATTGATTTTTATTCTCACTGATGGATGGGAGTATAGGACATCTATACAATTCAACATCTATGAACCCATATTTACATTCTGGAGTACCTCTCTGATCCACCTCCAGCTCACCCGGTCGAAGGCCTTCTCCGTGTCTGTGGAAAGCAGCATACAAGGTATTTGCTTCGACCGGGCGAACTGCAGGAGATCCAGGGCACGTATGGTATTGTCTCGAGCTTCTCTATTTGGGATGAACCCCACCTGGTCCCAGTGAATTAAATGTCCCATATTCACAGCCAGCCTATTAGCGATAGCTTTTGAAAAGATCTTTAGATCTAGATTCAGAAGCGATATGGGGCGGTAACTCCCGCATGCCGCCGGGTCCTTACTGGGCTTTGCAATGACCGCGACATGTGATTCTAAAGTCTGCGTCGGTAAACTCTCCGCCTTTTCGGGGTCTGCAAGATCATTAAAAAGTCTACATAAGTAAGGT
The DNA here is from genome assembly GCF_040937935.1 of Hyperolius riggenbachi. Lineage (NCBI taxonomy): Eukaryota > Metazoa > Chordata > Amphibia > Anura > Hyperoliidae > Hyperolius > Hyperolius riggenbachi. Next base: position 131,362,608 of record NC_090656.1, on the reverse strand, counting down.
GCCAGCACTCCCTTGTATTTTTTATAATACTCAACGGGGAACCCGTCAGGGCCCGGAGCCTTACCAGATTTAATCCCCGAGATTACCTGGCTAATTTCCATCTCAGTAAAAGGAGTTTCCATCTCCTTAACCATCTCGTCAGTTAATTTAGGCATATTGGCTTGTTTAAGATATTGTGAGATAGCTGAGATGGTTCCCTCTCTTTTATTTTCCCCCTCTTTACTTGTGAGATTATACAGTTTAGTATAAAAAGCCTGAAAACTTCTGGCAATGGACTCATTTCTAATATGTTTGTGCCCTTTTTCATCCACTATTTGTGATATATAGGTTCTCTGTTGCTGCTGTTTGAGTGCCCTCGCCAAGAGCCTCCCCGGCTTATTACCATACATAAAAAATGTGTTTTGACATCTGCTCGCCGCTGCCCTAGTACCATTCTTCAGCATTACTTGCAATCTCTTCCTGGCTTCTACCAGACGTGTCAAAGTGTCTTCTGCCATAGTTTGTTTATGTCTCGATTCCAGCCGCTGTATCTCCTCCAGAAGCCCCTTTACAACCCCCTCTCTCTCTCTTTAATTTAGTACCTAGTTTGATAAGGTAGCCTCTTAACACACATTTGTGTGTTTCCCACACAATTGACTGCCTAACATCCCCCTGTCATTCTTCCTGAAGTAGTCCCTTATTTGCTGTTCGATTTTTTCTGCGCAGAAGGAGTCCTGGAGTAGCGACACATTTAACCTCCACGTGTAGGGCGTGCCCCTCTTAGATGTGCAGGTCAGTGTTAATGCCACTGGGGCATGATCGAAATATGTGATACTTCCAATGTCTGTCTCTGCGAGTTCTGAGAGAAGATTATGCGAGATTAGGATATAATCCGGCCTCGAATACATATTAAGCACTGATGAGTAGAAGGAGTAGTCCCTCGTTGTGGGGTGTGTCACTCTCCAGGCATCCACCAACTGCCTGTCATGAAGGGCTTTTCTGATTCTATTTAATTTGGTGTAAGACAGGGCAGATCTATTTTGTGAGGAATCTAGGGACGGATTTAAGGTTACATTGAGGTCCCCACCCAGGATGACACTTCCTTCTGCAAACGACTCCAATTCTGTCAAAAACCCCATAATGAACTTATCTTGATCAATATTAGGGGCATAAACAGATCCAATAGTGAATTTTCTATACATGATTAAACCCTTAACCAATGTGTATCTACCCTTAGGGTCTCGAACAATTCCCAGTTCTGTAAAAGCAAGATTTTTATTTATTAATATTGCCGTACCTTTTGTTTTGCTATCTGGTGAATTACTGGCATAGACATATGGAAAATCTTTATTGCTCAATTTGGGTGGTTTGTCGTTTTTGAAGTGTGTCTCCTGGATGAGGACTATCTGGGCATACTGTTTTTTCATATCCCTGAGGAGGGTCCTCCTCTTTTCAGGAATATTTAATCCCCTGGTGTTGATGGAAATTACTTTCGTAAGAGCCATCATGGTGTGTGTCCTCGGTCCATGCGGTGACACATCACATCTTTCGAGGTCTCTACCTCAAAACAAGAACAAACAGTAACATCAGAACAAATCAACAGTGTCTTCCTAATGAAGAAATAACCAGTTCGAATCTGCCCCATAGTTTGGTTCCAGACTCGCCTGTGTGACCTATGTGGGAGATAGAGAGCCACTGAGGTATCGAGTTTTCGTTTCCCCAGCTTGGCTCTCCCCTGCCACAGCCAACCAATTATAACTTAAATAACATTTTTCTTTGATAGCCTATGAAAAGTATGGCCCTACCGCTGCACTTAGAAACGTAGAAATAGAAATCTCACGTCTTTAGCAAACCACAATATAATCAGAGCATTTCACCTTTAAGCTAGTGCAACAGACTGTGTGAAGATCCCCGCAGATGTTACCATTAAATACAGGATCTTCTAAAAAAAAATTAGCATATTGTGATAAAGTTCATTATTTTTTGTAATGTACTGATAAACATTAGACTTTCATATATTTTAGATTCAAATACACACAACTGAAGTAGTTCAAGCCTTTTATTGTTTTAATATTGATGATTTTGGCATACAGCTCATGAAAACCCAAATTTCCTATCTCAAAAAATTAGCATATTTCATCCGACCAATAAAAGAAAAGTGTTTTTTAAAACAAAAAAAGTCAACCTTCAAATAATTATGTTCAGTTATGCACTCAATACTTGGTCGGGAATCCTTTTGCAGAAATGACTGCTTCAATGCGGCGTGGCATGGAGGCAATCAGCCTGTGGCACTGTTCAGATGTTATGGAGGCCCAGGATGCTTCGATAGCGGCCTTAATCTCATCCAGAGTGTTGGGTCTTGCGTCTCTCAACTTTCTCTTCACAATATCTCACAGATTCTCTATGGGGTTCAGGTCAGGAGAGTTGGCAGGCCAATTGAGCACAGTAATACCATGGTCAGTAAACCATTTACCAGTGGTTTTGGCACTGTGAGCAGGTACCAGGTCGTGCTGAAAAATGAAATCATCATCTCCATAAAGCTTTTCAGCAGATGGAAGCATGAACCCATTTTTGAACCAGAAACAGCGGCAGAAGCGTCTGACCTGGGCTACAGAGAAGCAGCACTGGACTGTTGCTCAGTGGTCCAAAGTACTTTCTTCGGATGAAAGCAACTTTTGCATGTCATTCGTAAATCAAGGTGCCAGAGTCTGGAGGAAGACTGGGGAGAGGGAAATACCAAAATGCCTGAAGTCCAGTGTCAAGTACCCACAGACAGTGATGGTCTGGTGTGCCATGTCAGCTGCTGGTGTTGGTCCACTGTGTTTTATCAAGGGCAGGGTCAAGGCAGCTAGCTTTTAGGAGATTTTGGAGCACTTCATGCTTCCATCTGCTGAAAAGCTTTGTGGAGATAAAGATTTCATTTTTCAGCACGACCTGGCACTTGCTCACAGTGCCAAAGCCACTGGTAAATTATTTACTGACCATGGTATTACTGTGCTCAATTGGCCTGCCAACTCTCCTGACCTGAACCCCATAGAGAATCTGTGGGATATTGTGAAGAGAAAGTTGAGAGACGCAAGACCCAACACTCTGGATGAGCTTAAGGCCGCTATCGAAGCATCCTGGGCCTCCATAACACCTGAGCAGTGCCACAGGTTGATTGCCTCCATGCCACGCCGCATTAAAGCAGTCATTTCTGCAAAAGGATTCCTGACCAAGTATTGAGTGCATAATTGAACATAATTATTTGAAGGTTGACTTTTTTTGTTTTAAAAACACTTTTCTTTTATTAGTCGGATGAAATATGCTAATTTTTTGAGATAGGAAATTTGGGTTTTCATGAGCTGTATGCCAAAATCATCAGTATTAAAACAATAAAAAGCTTGAACTACTTCAGTTGTGTGTATTTGAATCTAAAATATATGAAAGTCTAATGTTTATCAGTACATTACAGAAAATAATGAACTTTATCACAATATGCTATTTTTTTGAGAAGATCCTGTATATTCTACAGGTTACTATAGGTTGCTTAATTATCCTCCAACAAGGTTCCAATTATAAACAGACCGGCGGAAAGGTGTGTACTAATGTTCCTGGGAGTATCTTACTGCTCAAATAGGTAAGAGCCAACAGAGCCTTTAGCATTTTGGTGGGAAATGGCCAGAAAAGATCGCGTGCGCACATATGTCCTATGCCGATAAGGTTTGCGGCTCCTGGATTGCCATATAAATTGTAAGTCTCGTCATATGGTATGATGAGCGGGCCAGAAACCGAGCACAGTTGTCAACCTTTCCCTCCCTCATAACTTTCACGTAGGCTCATCATCCAGAGAAACAATCCGGGTCTCAAAAGAGTGTCTCTATTCAACAGGATAAGTTAGTGAACACTCATTGAAATCAGAGACCCAACCGTACAGATCTGCTAAGAATTATTAGTATGGGATCCCCCTTATCAAGTGCTACTTATCTGCTCCCAATGTAGTCAGTGCAGCGGCTGTCCATCTATTAATCACTCCGGGGTTTTCATGCTTATGGAGGGTTGTCCGCCATCCTCTTCTTTCGATCTTTTGGTGGCGCAGCAATAAATAGCTTGTCAGGCTGCCATTCCGGAACCTCTACTGAAGGCAAGGAGAGGTCTCTGAATAACTTCGGAAGGTCAGTAGGATCCTTCAGGGTAAAGGACTTACCCTCTTTCGTAGCTACTAGTTGGAAAGGGAAGCCCCATTTGTAGATAACACCTTCATCTTTGAACATCTTTAGTAACGGTTGCAACGCTCTTCTCGGGGCCAGGGTGCTAGATGCTAGGTCCTGAAACAGCATCAAACTGCTCCCCTCATATTCAATTGACTCAATTTTCCTTGCCGCTTGCATGATTGCATCTTTGGTGCTGAAATAATGGAGTCGGCATATCATGTCTCTCGGTGGCTCACCTGTTGCAGGCTTTGGCCTCAAAGCTCTACGTACTCTGTCAAACTTTAGTGGTTTGTCCAGCGGCTGAGCTAGAATTGTATTAAAGATAGACGTCAGAGTTGGGCCCAGTTGTGCTGCCACGATGTCTTCTGTGAGCCCCCTTACGCGTATGTTGCAGCGCCTGCTGCGGTTCTGCTGATCCTCTAGCCCCATCCGCAGCACTGTATTTACCTTCAAAAGGTGTGCTTGTTGAGACTTTAGAAGCTGTATGTCCCTTTTCATCTCTTCCGTATCTGCTTCCACTGTGATGCGACCCGCTTGTTCTGTGACCTCTGTCTGTATGTCTTGTAGGTCCGCTCTAGTAGCTGCAGTAATGCGGTCTGCAAGTTCTGCCAGGTCCGATTTTGTGGGCAAGCTGTGTAAATAATCCCTTATTTCGCTCAGGGAGCGGGCCGTGGCCGAATCAGCATCTGATGCCGGCGCCATCACAGGCGGGAGTTCAGCGTCCGCCATCTTGCTTGGGGTTTGTGTGGCCTCGTTCCTCCTGAGGTACTTCGTGACCGGCTGCTGTGTGTTTTTTTGCGGTGTGTCAGCTCCTCTCAGCCTTCTTGGAGCGTCCAGACATACTTTCTACCCCGAAGTAAGCTTTGAAATAGGCTAATTCTTTAGCTTTAGGTTGGCCGTGCAGAGGAGCTCCCGTGAGCTGCGTCCTCACTCCTCCATGGCAAGCTCCGCCCCCATGAATCAATTTTATTGGAATTCCACATTAAAGACCAATTCAAAGTGGTGTACATGTGAGAAGTGGAACGAAAATCATACATGATTCCAAACATTTTTTACAAATAAAAAACTGCAAAGTGGGGTGTGCGTAATTATTCAGCCCCCTGAGTTTATACTTTGTAGAATCACCTTTTGCTGCAATTACAGCTGCCAGTTGTAACGATCGGTGTCTGCACGCAGAGAGAATCTGATTTTTGGTGATCTGCAGTATCACCAAGAATACAGATCTATACCTGATTATGGATGATCTGCAGAATCACCAATAATACAGATACAGTGCTAACCTCTGGACACCTCTAGATATATATGGTGAGTGTTTGGTGTACCAGTATAACTTTGAGCAACCCACCTGATGAACAGGTGACCCTAAGCAGTACAGAAGCCACTGCTATGGAGAGTACAGAAACCTTCCAGCAGCCTGAGACTCTCCAAGGGGTGGAGTCAGGCTGAAGGTAGGAAGGACCAGAGAGTGAGTGACACCTGAAGGTGGATGTCACTGACTGATCTTGGAGACTATCTCTAAAGTGGAGAGAGATAGCTCTCGTGGTCGGGCAAGCCAGGTCGGCAACACACAGACAGATAAGGTACAAAGACAGAAGGCTGATTCGGTATCCAAGTCAGGCAGGGTTTGGCAACGTGATATCAGATATGCGAGGTGCCGAATCAGAAAGCAGAGGGATAGTCAGGAAAGCAACAGGTCATAACAAATATCAAACAATGCCTAGTCTTGGGTGTGAGGTCCGTGGTCTCTACACCCTGGAACTAGTCTGATGTATAACAGAATGATGATACAAGTTCCCTAGTCTTGGGTGTGAGGTCCGTGGTCTCTACACCCTGGAACTAGTCTGAAATATAACAGAATGATAATACAAGTTCCCTAGTCTTGGGTGTGAGGTCCGTGGTCTATACACCCTGGAACTAGTCTGAAGTATAACAGAATGATAATACAAGTTCCCTAGTCTTGGGTGTGAGGTCCGTGGTCTCTACACCCTGGAACTAGTCTGAAGTATAATAGCATGATAATACAAATAATCTGGCTCAGTGTGAATTCCCAGGTCCTCCTGGTTCAAACACACTTTTGGATCTGACTAAAGTGATCGCAACGGCAGACAATTTGAGAGTGGCCAGCAGTAACCATATATAGCGCAGTGCTCTCTGGCGCCACCCAGAAGTGATCAACCAATGGTTGCCAACTCTGAGGTCAGCTGACCGCCCTGGTCAGCTGATCCCTCCTTGGCCATCATAAAAGTTCTGCCTTTCAGCGCGCGCGCGTATTCCTAAACCTGTGTGAACTAACAGGCTCAGCCATGCTAGCTGCACGCTGCTGCGTGCAAACCGCCGCACTGGACGCGGAACCAGCCGCCTTGCTGTCAGTACACGTGGCAGCTTTTCCGCGTTCTGCCATGTCACTAGATGCACTCTTCCGCGTGCAGACCGCCGTGTTGGACGCGGAATCAGCCGCCTTGCTGTCAGATAAAACAGAGAAACGGAGAGCCCAATATAGTGTAGTATGTATTGGATCAGGGAGAATTAGTGTGGAGTAAGTATTATACTTACAAACATGGGTTACCGTTTAGGCAACCACTATATAGGCAGGTGGGGAGATTAGACCTGTCCCCACTCAGGATTAAGATGTCGCTCTTTGAAGAAGGAAAGGAGGGTTTTTCACCCTTCCAACCACCAAGGGTGGATATCTTGACAAGTAGATGTACAGAGGCGCCAAAAGGATAAAATATGCTAAAATGTTTAAAATATTCGGGTGGCGGCGGTGGACCGGCCACTCAGAAATAGACTCGATGCTGTCGCTTAAGATAAAGACAATTTATTCACATACTCCATGAACAGAACCACAACGCGTTTCATGGGTATATTCCCGCTTCCTCAGGCAATAAACAGATAGGAGTACACAGTACAGTCTCAAGGTCACGAAAGGTCCCAGAGGCGCTATTCGTGACCTTATCTTAAGCGACAGCATCGAGTCTATTTCTGAGTGGCCGGTCCACCACCGCCACCCGAATATTTTAAACATTTTAGCATATTTTATCCTTTTGGCGCCTCTGTACATTGCCTTGCTGTCAGACAGTACACGCGGCGGCTTTTCTGCGTTATCTCACAGTACCCCCCCCCCCCCCTCCCCGAGGAGTGGACTCCAGACATCTTCTACCCGGCTTCCCAGGATGCAAGTTATGGAATTCCTTTTTCAACTCCTCTGCGTGCATACGACAGTCTGGCACCCAAGTTCTTTCCTCTATGCCATACCCCTTCCAGTGAACCAAATACTGCACGGAGTTCTGCATAAGCCATGAGTCCAGAATTTTCTTAATTTCATACTCAGGTTGGTCATCAATCAACACAGGGGGGAGGGAGAGGAATCCACGTGCACTGCCGGCTTGAGCAAGGACACATGAAATGATCTCACACCTCGCATGCTGGTAGGGAGATCAATGGCATAAGTGACATTATTGATTTTCCTGGTTACTGGAAAAGGACCCACAAATCTAGGACCTAACTTGGTTGACAGTTGCTTTAGAGCCAAATGTCACGTGGACCGCGTGGACACCCAGACCAAGTCTCCTGGAAAAAATTCCTATTCTATGGAACGTCTCTTGTCAGCCTGTTTTTTCTGGTTCTGAAAAGCCCTCCCCAGATTTCTTTCAACCATTCCCCAAATTTGTTTCAAAGACTTCTGCCAGTTCTCCAGTGCTGGAAACGGAGTAGAAGCCACTGGCAATGGGGCGAACTTAGGTAACCTTCCCGTCACCACCTGAAATGGGGAAAATCCTGAGGAGGAACTCTTCAGATTGTTGTGTGCAAATTCTGCAAACGGCAAAAATTTGACCCAGTCGGTTTGTGCATCTGCAACATAACACCTCAGAAATTGTTCCAGAGACTGATTTGTTCTTTCGGTCTGGCCATTGGTCTGTGGGTGGTAGCCTGATGAGAAGGAAAGCTCCATGTCCAACTGATGGCAGAATGCCCTCCAAAACTTGGAAACAAATTGGACTTCCCGATCAGACACTATATTTTCCGGAATACCATGCAGCCGGAAAACATGCTGGATGAAGAGATCGGCCAATTACTGGGCCGAGGGGAGTCCTTTCAGGGGGACAAAATGGTCCATCTTACTGAATCGATCGACTACCACCCAAATGACCGTCATGCCCTCAGACCTGGGGAGCTCGCCCACAAAATCCATGGACAAATGGGTCCATGGTTCATTCGGGACTGGCAGAGGCTGCAAAGTTCCAACAGGTGCCTGACCGGAGGGTTTGCTCCTAGCACACACTGCACATTCCCTCACATACTCCTTGCAGTCAGTTGTCAATGACGGCCACCAAAGACATCTAGCAATGAGATCTTGAGTTCTGGTGGCCCCAGGATGCCCAGCATTCTTGTGGGAATGGAACAGCTGCAATATCTGCAAGCGGAAAGGCAATGGTACAAACATGACCCCCTCAGGCTTTCCCACTGGTACATCTTGTTGGAACGGACCCAGCGTGACTGTCCAGTCTTTCCAGGTCTCAGCAGTTGCCAGAACCATCTTTTGAGGAACAATGGTTTCTGGGTCTGAGGGCTGTGCTGTCTCGGGCTCAAAACATCTGGATAAGGCATCAGCCTTAATGTTCTTACTACCAGGGGTATACGTGATTACAAATCTGAATCTTGAGAAAAATAATGACCACTGGGCCTGTCGGAGGCTAAGTCTCTTAGCGCCTTCAATGTACTCCAAATTCTTGTGGTCAGTGTAAACCGTAATGGTATGTTCTGCCCCTTCTAGCCAATGTCGCCATTCCTCAAAGGCCAATTTGATGGCTAGAAGTTCCCTATTGCCTATATCGTAGTTTTTCTCTGCAGGTGAAAACCTACGGGAGAAATAGGCACAAGGATGCAGTTTTCCCTGCAAACCGGAACGCTGAGACAGCACAGCCCTTACCCCTACCTCTGGGGCATCTACCTCCACGATAAAGGGAAAGGAGATGTCAACATGTCTCAGTATGGGTGCAGAACAGAACAGTTTCTTTAGGGTGGAGAAAGCAGCATGGGCCTCAGGGGACCAGTGGTGAGTGTCTGCCCCTATTTTGGTGAGACTGGTGAAAGGTGAAATCACCATAGAGTACCCCTTTATGAACCTCCTATAGTAGTTGGCAAACCCTAGGAATCTCTGGAGAGCTTTCAGCCCTACAGGTTGGGGCCACTCCAAGACAGCTGAAACTTTCCCAGGGTCCATAGAGAGGCCAGAGGTCGAAATTATGTATCCCAGAAAGGCGACAGAGGTTACTTCGAAAATGCACTTCTCCAATTTAGCATACAGCATATTTTGTCTTAACTTTCGCAGCACAAACTTAACATGCTTTCCGTGTTCTGAGAGGTTGGCCGAGAAAATTAGTATGACGTCTAAATACACCAAGATGAATTTGCCCAATACCTCTCTGAACACCTCATTAATCAACTCTTGGAAGACGGCCGGGCGTTACACAACCCGAAGGGCATCACTAGGTACTCGTAATGCCCATCGGGCGTGTTAAAGGCCGTCTTCCATTCATCACCGTCCCTGATACGCACAAGATTGTATGCACCCCTTAAATCCAGTTTCGAAAAAATCTTAGCACTGGTGACCTGGGTAAACAAATCGTCTATCAAAGGCAGGGGATAACGATTCTATACTGTAATTTTATTTAAGCCCCGATAATCAATGCATGGACGGAGGCCTCCATCTTTCTTTTTCACAAAAAAGAACCCGGCCCCTGCTGGGGACCGAGAAGGACGAATAAAACCCTCGGATGTATTCTTGCATGGCTAATTTCTCTGGCCCAGACAGATTATAGAGATGACCTCTAGGGGGCATACAACCAGACCTGAGATCAATGGGGCAATCAAAAGGACGGTGGGGAGGAAGTTTATAGGCTGACTTAGGACAAAACACGTCCGCAAATTCTGAATACTGATCTGGCAATTCCTCCATGTGAATCTTGGTTTCACCCAAGGTTACCTTCTCTAGACAATGATAATAACAATGGGTAGACCAGCTCGTTAGCTGACCTATAGCCCAATTGATCTGAGGTGAGTGAAGTTGTAACCATGGCATACCAAGAATGATCGTGGAGGTTGTCATTCGCAACACTAGAAACTGTAAATTTTCTCTATGTAACACCCCTACCGTAACCCTTAACTCAGGGGTTTGAGACAGAGGATAGTTACTCTGCAGGGGGGAGTCATCCACTGCAGTGGCCAGAATCGGTTGCTTCAATGGGGAAATTGGAATTCCCAATTTCTTAGCAAATTCATAATCCATAAAGTTGGCTGCTGAGTCAGAGTCAATGAAGGCTTCAGTGGTCTCTGTCTTATCCTTCCAAGATATAGTACAAGGGAGGAGCAAACGTTTATCATCTAGAGGTAACAACTGCGCGCCTAGGGTATTACCTCCGACTACACCTAGGCGGCAGCGTTTCATGACTTCTTGGGACAATTCTGCACTTTATGACCCCCCTCTGCACAGTATAGACAGAGCTGCTCTGTTTCTCTGCGCCTTCGTTCCACTCGGGACAATCTCGATCGACCAATCTGCATTGGTTCTGGTGGAGGTGAAGCGGGTGGAGATGAAACAGATGGAGGCGCAGCGTAGGACACATATCTCACATTGTTCCTACCCCGAGTCTGTCTTTGGTAACGTAAGCGACGGTCAACCCTGATGGCCGATGAAATGGCCTCATCAATAGATTTTGGCTCAGGATGACCCAACATAAGATCAGAAACTGCGTCTGACAAGCCTGACAAGAAACAGTCTAGAAGAGCGAATGAGTCCCATCTAGCTGACACTGCCCATTTCCTAAACTCTGCAGCATAGTTCTCTACCGGACCCTTGCCCTGCCGAAGTGTCTTGAGCTTCCACTCAGCGGTAGAGGCAATGTCCGGATCATCATAAATTATTGCCATAGCTTTAAAGAATTCTTCCACCGAAGTTAGGGCCGGATGCCCTGTCTGAAGACTATATGCCCAAGTCTGGGAACCCCTTGACAACAAGGTCTTAAAGGGAACTGAGCACATTCTCTTTCAATGGAATCTCTCCTGGCATAGAAGCTGCCATGTTCCCCCCTCCCCTTCTCACATTCCTTATTTACAGAAGTCAGAGATGCTATCTTGACACATTGCCACAAACTAGGTCTTTGAAGAAACAGTCCTAATTACTAACCCCCTTTGTTGTCTAATAGCATTGTTTACCTCTTGGTAATTAGCCCAATAAAACAATTAGGAACCTGAAAGCTCTGCGTCCGGGGACGGCCGGGCAGCCCTGCTGAAACAGGGTAATTAATCTACTTTGAATGTAAAATACAAGGTAAAATGAAAGTTTATTTTAATAATGAAACAGATTGTCGGCATGCATTTTTCATGTGCTATGGAAATGTCCTGAATGATAAAAAAAAAGGTGCTCGGTTCACTTTAATAAAGGTTACTCTCTGTGCCATGGTTCCTGACTAATTAGGCCTTAACTCAAAGTATGACAACACTCTATTTCTAAAATTCTGGAAGTCAGATCTGTGACCAGAAAACCTTTCAGGTACAGGCATGCGTATGTCTGTGCTAGGAGGAGATCGCACTGTATCTACAGCCGTCTGATAGACTTGTACAGTTCCAGACAAAGCGTTGATTTGGGTCTGGTGACTGTCCAGCACTCGGATGTAATTCTCCACCGTAGTGGTGAGTGCATCAAGACGGCTGCTAAGTGCGTCCATTTGGGTTTGGTCTGCCGTTCTGTAACGATCGGTGTCTGCACACAGAGAGAATCTGATTTTTGGTGATCTGCAGTATCACCAAGAATACAGATCTATACCTGATTATGGATGATCTGCAGAATCACCAATAATACAGATATAGTGCTAACCTCTGTACACCTCTAGATATATATGGTGAGTGTTTGGTGTAACAGTATAACTTTGAGCATCCCACCTGATGAACAGGTGACCCTAAGCAGTACAGAAGCCACTGCTATGGAGAGTACAGAAACCTTCCAGCAGCCTGAGACTCTCCAAGGGGTGGAGTCAGGCTGAAGGTAGGAAGGACCAGAGAGTGAGTGACACCTGAAGGTGGATTTCACTGACTGATCTTGGAGACTATCTCTAAAGTGGAGAGAGATAGCTCTTGTGGTCGGGCAAGCCAGGTCGGCAACACACAGACAGATAAGGTACAAAGACAGAAGGCTGATTCGGTATCCAAGTCAGGCAGTGTTTGGCAACGTGATATCAGATATGCGAGGTACCGAATCAGAAAGCAGAGGGGTAGTCAGGAAAGCAACAGGTCATAACAAATATCAAACAATGCCTAGTCTTGGGTGTGAGGTCCATGGTCTCTACACCCTGGAACTAGTCTGAAATATAACAGAATGATGATACAAGTTCCCTAGTCTTGGGTGTGAGGTCCGTGGTCTCTACACCCTGGAACTAGTCTGAAGTATAACAGAATGATAATACAAGTTCCCTAGTCTTGGGTGTGAGGTCCGTGGTCTCTACACCCTGGAACTAGTCTGAAGTATAACAGAATGATAATACAAATAATCTGGCTCAGTGTGAATTACCAGGTCCTCCTGGTTCAAACACACTGTTGGATCTGACTAAGGTCTTAATGCTTCCACGTAGTGATCGCAACGGCAGACAATTTGAGAGTGGCCAGCAGTAACCATATATAGCGCAGTGCTCTCTGGCGCCACCCTGAAGTGATCAACCAATGGTTACCAACTCTGAGGTCAGCTGACCGACCTGGTCAGCTGATCCCTCCTTGGCCATCATAAAAGTTTTGCCTTTCAGCGCGCGCGTATTCCTAAACCCGTGTGAACTAACATGCTCAGCCACACTAGCTACACGCTGCTGCGTGCAAACCGCCGCGCTGGATGCGGAACCAGCCGCTTTGCTGTCAGTACATGCGGCGGCTTTTCAGCATTCTGCCATGTCACTAGATGCACGCTTCCGCGTGCAGACCGCCGTGTTGGACGCGGAATCAGCCGCTTTGCTGTCAGTACACGCGGCGGCTTTTCCGCGTTCCCTCACACCAGTCTTTTAGGGTATGTCTCTACCAGCTTTGCACATCTAGAGACTGAAATCCTTGCCCATTCTTCTTTGCAAAACAGCTCCAGCTCAGTCAGATTAGATGGACAGCGTTTGTGAACAGTAGTTTTCAGATCTTGCCACATATTCTCGATTGGATTTAGATCTGGACTTTGGCTGGGCTATTCTAACACATGAATATGTTTTGTTTTAAACCATTCTATTGTTGCCCTGGCTTTATGTTTAGGGTCGTTGTCCTGCTGGAAGGTGAACCTCCACCCCAGTCTCAAGTCTTTTGCAGACTCCAAGAAGTTTTCTTCCAAGATTGCCCTGTATTTGGCTCCATCCATCTTCCCATCAACTCTGACCAGCTTCCCTGTCCCTGCTGAAGAGAAGCACCCCCAGAGCATGATGCTGCTACCACCATATTTGACAGTGGGGATGGTGTGTTCAGAGTAGAGATGTCCCAAACGGTTCGCCGGCGAACGGTTCCAGGCGAACTTCGCATGGTTCGCCTTCGCCGGTGAAGGCGAACTTTCCCGGAAGTTCGATTCGCCCCATAATGCTCTATGAGGGTCAACTTTGACCCTCTACATCACAGTCAACAGGCACATTGTAGCCAATCCGGAGACGGGATGCCGATACCGCAGTGGAGGTGACACCGCTAGGCTGATAGCAAGCCTGATATGAACTCAATTCATCTGTATTATGTGAGTGTAACTCAGCGCAGGGCATTGGCAGTTTTGTGATGGTTTTACACTATGTTTGCTCTGTTTTTATTGTGATTTTTAAGTGCAATTTTGGATTAAACCTGCTGGAAATTCAATGCTGCTAGATCGTTGGCTGATTGATTTATGTGAGAGACCCACCTGAAAACCGAGGTGGATTACATCTGGTGAGCCTGTTATCTTAAAGGGATCGTGTGGATAAGTCGCACTGAGTGTGGTACACGAGTGGAGCACCGTTTTGCACTGGGGTGTCAGTCATTCTTGTAATTTTAGCAGTAATGCACTATGTTGAGGTCTCTTTAACTCTACAGGTTGTATTTTAAAGAAGAGGAGCGCTGTCTTCATATTGATATTTTAGCCAATCCGGCTACACTCAGCCCTGGAGCCCCACTCCCCCCTTATATAAGGCAGGCTCCGGCGGCCATTACACTCACTCGTGTGCCTGCAAGTAAACATACTAGGGCGAGCTGCTGCAGACTTTTTCTCCTAGGATTAGTCAGGTTCTTTTCTTGTGTTAGCTTGCTCCTGGCTGAATCTTATTGCTTTAATAGCACCACTCATTCAACAGCTCTTTTCAGAGCTAATCCTGTTCTTGTGATCACTTTTTTTCTGTGTGTCAAACTGACACTTGTGTTGCATAGACAGCATTGCTAATTCATACTGTGTGTGTGCCACTGCCAGCAGCCCAGCAGCACATTCAGTGACTACCTGTGTGTGTGACAGGGAGCTGCACATTGTACTACCCAGTACTGCATATACCTACTACTAGTACCTGTTGTGTTTCGTTAACCCACCTCATCACTGCATATACCTACCTTTGTGTTGAGTGAACCCACCTCACTGCATATAACTACCTATTGTGTTGAGTGAACCCACCTCACTGCATCTAACTACCTTTAGTGTTCAGTGAATCCATCTCAATGCATCTAACTACCTTTAGTGTTCAGTGAACCCACCTCACTGCATCTAACTACCTTTAGTGTTCAGTGAACACACCTCACTGCATCTAACCACCTTTAGTGTTCAGTGAACCCACCTCACTGCATCTAACTACCTTTAGTGTTCAGTGAACCCACCTCACTGCATATACCTAGCTGTTGTGTTGAGTGAACCCACCTAACTGCATCTAACTACCTTTGGGTTGAGTGAACCCACCTCACTTCATATAACTACCTATTGTGTGGAGTGAACCCACCTCACTGCATCTAACTACCTTTAGTGTTCAGTGAACCCACCTCACTGCATTTAACTACCTTTAGTGTTCAGTGAACCCACCTCACTACATATAGCTAGCTGTTGTGTGGAGGGAACCCACCTCACTGCATCTAACTACCTATTGTGTGGAGTGAACCCACCTCACTGGATCTAACTACCTTTAGTGTTCAGTGAACCCACCTCACTGCATCTAACTACCTATTGTGTGGAGTGAACCCACCTCACTGCATCTAACTACCTTTAGTGTTCAGTGAGTGAACCCACCTCACTGCATATAGCTAGCTGTTGTGTTGAGTGAACCCACCTCACTGCATATAACTACCTATTGTGTGGAGTGAACCCACCTCACTGCATATAACTACCTTTAGTGTTCAGTGAACCCACTTCACTGCATATAGCTAGCTGTTGTGTTGAGTGAACCCTCCTCACTGCATCTAACTACCTTTGTGTTGAGTGAACCCACCTCACTGCATATAACTACCTATTGTGTGAAGTGAACCCACCTCACTGCATCTAACTACCTTTAGTGTTCAGTGAACCCACCTCACTGCATCTAACTACCTTTAGTGTTCAGTGAACTCACCTCACTGCATATAGCTAACTACCTTTGTGTTGAGTGAACCCACCTCACTGCATATAACTACCTATTGTGTGAAGTGAACCCACCTCACTGCATATAACTACCTATTGTGTGGAGTGAACCCACCTCACTGCATCTAACTACCTTTAGTGTTCAATGAACCCACCTCACTGCATATAGCTAGCTGTTGTGTTGAGTGAACCCACCTCACTGCATATAACTATATTTGTGTTGAGTGAACCCACCTCACTGCATATAGCTACCTATTGTGTGGAGTGAACCCACCTCACTGCATCTAACTACCTTTAGTGTTCAGTGAACCCACCTCACTGCATCTAACTACCTTTAGTGTTCAGTGAACCCACCTCACTGCATATAGCTAGCTGTTGTGTTGAGTGAACCCACCTCTCTGCATCTAACTACCTTTGTGTTGAGTGAACCCACCTCACTGCATATAACTACCTATTGTGTGGAGTGCACCCACCTCACTGCATCTAACTACCTTTAGTGTTCAGTGAACCCACCTCACTGCATCTAACTACCTTTAGTGTTCAGTGAACCCACCTCACTGCATATAGCTAATTGTAGTGTTGAGTGAACCCACCTAATTGCATCTAACTACCTTTGTGTTGAGTGAACCCACCTCACTGCATATAACTACCTATTGTGTGGAGTGAACCCACCTCACTGCATCTAACTACCTTCAGTGTTCAATAAACCCACCTCACTGCATATAGCTAGCTGTTGTGTTGAGTGAACCCACCTCACTGCATATAACTAGAGTTGGGCCGAACGGTTCGCCTGCGAACGGTTCCATGCGAACTTCAGTGGTTCGCGTTCGCGTCCCGCAGGCAAACTTTTGCGGTTCGCCCCATAATGCACCATGAGGGTCAACTTTGACCCTCTACATCACAGTCAGCAGGCCCAGTGTAGCCAATTAGGCTACACTAGCCCCTGGAGCCACTCCCGCCCTTATAAAAGGCAGGCAGCGGCGGCCATTACGGTCACTCGTGTGCCTGTGTTAGTGAGAGTAGGGCGAGCTGCTGCAGACTGTCTCTCATAGGGAAAGATTAGTTAGGCTTAGCTTGTTCCTGGCTGCATACCTGTTCTGTTCTGTGAACCCACCACTGCATACCTGTTCTGTGAACCCACCACTGCATACCTGTACTGTGAACCCACCACTGCATACCTGTTCTGTGAACCCACCACTGCATACCTGTACTGTGAACCCACCACTGCATACCTGTTCTGTGAACCCACCACTGCATACCTGTTCAGTGAACCTGCCACTGCATACCTGTTCTGTGAACCCACCACTGCATACCTGTTCAGTGAACCTGCCACTGCATACCTGTTCTGTGAACCCACCACTGCATACCTGTTCTGTGAACCTGCCACTGCATACCTGTTCTGTGAACCCACCACTGCATACCTGTTCTGTGAACCCACCACTGCATACCTGTTCAGTGAACCCACCACTGCATACCTGTTCAGTGAACCCACCACTGCATACCTGTACTGCTCAGTGAACCCACCACTGCATACCTGTTCTGTTCAGTGAACCCGCCACTGTATACCTGTTCAGTGAACCTGCCACTGCATACCTGTTCTGTGAACCCGCCACTGCATACCTGTTGTGTTCAGTGAACCCGACACAGTATACCTGTTCAGTGAACCTGCCACTGCATACCTGTTCAGTGAACCCACCACTGCATACCTGTTCAGTGAACCCACCACTGCATACCTGTACTGCTCAGTGAACCCACCACTGCATACCTGTTCTGTTCAGTGAACCCGCCACTGTATACCTGTTCAGTGAACCTGCCACTGCATACCTGTTCTGTAAACCCGCCAATGCATACCTGTTGTGTTCAGTGAACCCGCCACTGTATACCTGTTCAGTGAACCTGCCACTGCATACCTGTTCTGTGAACCCGCCACTATATTCCTGTTCAGTGAACCCGCCACTGCCATCACTACACAAACAGCTGTTTGCGGTGCGTTACATGGTGAGTTTGGTGTGTCAGTGTGAAGCAGTACCTTAATTACACTACCTGATTGATGTATACACATGCAAGATGTTTTAAAGCACTTTAGGCCTGTCATTTAGCATTCAATGTGATTTCTGCCCTTAAAACGCTGCTTTGCGTCAAATCCAGATTTTTCCCGGGGACTTTTGGCGTGTATCCCACTCCGCCATGCCCCCCTCCAGGTGTTAGACCCCTTGAAACATCTTTTCCATCACTTTTGTGGCCAGCATAATTTTTTTTTTTCAAAGTTCGCATCCCCATTGAAGTCTATTGCGGTTCGCGAACTTTAACGCAAACCGAACCTTCTGCGGAAGTTCGGGAACCCGGTTCGCGAACCTAAAATCGGAGGTTCGGCCCAACTCTACATATAACTACCTATTGTGTGGAGTGAACCCACCTCACTGCATCTAACTACCTTTAGTGTTCAATGAACCCACCTCACTGCATATAGCTAGCTGTTGTGTTGAGTGAACCCACCTCACTGCATATAACTATATTTGTGTTGAGTGAACCCACCTCACTGCATATAGCTACCTATTGTGTGGAGTGAACCCACCTCACTGCATCTAACTACCTTTAGTGTTCAGTGAACCCACCTCACTGCATCTAACTACCTTTAGTGTTCAGTGAACCCACCTCACTGCATATAGCTAGCTGTTGTGTTGAGTGAACCCACCTCTCTGCATCTAACTACCTTTGTGTTGAGTGAACCCACCTCACTGCATATAACTACCTATTGTGTGGAGTGCACCCACCTCACTGCATCTAACTACCTTTAGTGTTCAGTGAACCCACCTCACTGCATCTAACTACCTTTAGTGTTCAGTGAACCCACCTCACTGCATATAGCTAACTGTAGTGTTGAGTGAACCCACCTAATTGCATCTAACTACCTTTGTGTTGAGTGAACCCACCTCACTGCATATAACTACCTATTGTGTGGAGTGAACCCACCTCACTGCATCTAACTACCTTCAGTGTTCAATAAACCCACCTCACTGCATATAGCTAGCTGTTGTGTTGAGTGAACCCACCTCACTGCATATGACTAGAGTTGGGCCGAACGGTTCGCCTGCGAACGGTTCCATGCGAACTTCAGTGGTTCGTGTTCGCGTCCCGCAGGCGAACTTTTGTGGTTCGCCCCATAATGCACCATGAGGGTCAACTTTGACCCTCTACATCACAGTCAGCAGGCCCAGTGTAGCCAATTAGGCTACACTAGCCCCTGGAGCCACTCCCCCCCCTTATAAAAGGCAGGCAGCGGCGGCCATTACGGTCACTCGTGTGCCTGTGTTAGTGAGAGTAGGGCGAGCTGCTGCAGACTGTCTCTCATAGGGAAAGATTAGTTAGGCTTAGCTTGTTCCTGGCTGCATACCTGTTCTGTTCTGTGAACCCACCACTGCATACCTGTTCTGTGAACCCACCACTGCATACCTGTACTGTGAACCCACCACTGCATACCTGTTCTGTGAACCCAGCACTGCATACCTGTACTGTGAACCCACCACTGCATACCTGTTCTGTGAACCCACCACTGCATACCTGTTCAGTGAACCTGCCACTGCATACCTGTTCTGTGAACCCACCACTGCATACCTGTTCAGTGAACCTGCCACTGCATACCTGTTCTGTGAACCCACCACTGCATACCTGTTCTGTGAACCCACCACTGCATACCTGTTCTGTGAACCTGCCACTGCATACCTGTTCTGTGAACCCACCACTGCATACCTGTTCTGTGAACCCACCACTGCATACCTGTTCAGTGAACCCACCACTGCATACCTGTTCAGTGAACCCACCACTGCATACCTGTACTGCTCAGTGAACCCACCACTGCATACCTGTTCTGTTCAGTGAACCCGCCACTGTATACCTGTTCAGTGAACCTGCCACTGCATACCTGTTCTGTGAACCCGCCACTGCATACCTGTTGTGTTCAGTGAACCCGACACTGTATACCTGTTCAGTGAACCTGCCACTGCATACCTGTTCAGTGAACCCACCACTGCATACCTGTTCAGTGAACCCACCACTGCATACCTGTACTGCTCAGTGAACCCACCACTGCATACCTGTTCTGTTCAGTGAACCCGCCACTGTATACCTGTTCAGTGAACCTGCCACTGCATACCTGTTCTGTAAACCCGCCAATGCATACCTGTTGTGTTCAGTGAACCCGCCACTGTATACCTGTTCAGTGAACCTGCCACTGCATACCTGTTCTGTGAACCCGCCACTATATTCCTGTTCAGTGAACCCGCCACTGCCGTCACTACACAAACAGCTGTTTGCGGTGCGTTACACGGTGAGTTTGGTGTGTCAGTGTGAAGCAGTACCTTAATTACACTACCTGATTGATGTATACACATGCAAGATGTTTTAAAGCACTTTAGGCCTGTCATTTAGCATTCAATGTGATTTCTGCCCTTAAAACGCTGCTTTGCGTCAAATCCAGATTTTTCCCGGGGACTTTTGGCGTGTATCCCACTCCGCCATGCCCCCCTCCAGGTGTTAGACCCCTTGAAACATCTTTTCCATCACTTTTGTGGCCAGCATAATTTTTTTTTTTTCAAAGTTCGCATCCCCATTGAAGTCTATTGCGGTTCGCGAACTTTAACGCGAACCGAACCTTCTGCGGAAGTTCGGGAACCCGGTTCGCGAACCTAAAATCGGAGGTTCGGCCCAACTCTACATATAACTACCTATTGTGTGGAGTGAACCCACCTCACTGCATCTAACTACCTTTAGTGTTCAGTGAACCCACCTCACTGCATCTAACTACCTATTTTGTGGAGTGAACCCACCTCACTGCATCTAACTACCTTTAGTGTTCAGTGAACCCACCTTACTGCATATAGCTAGCTGTTGTGTTGAGTGAACCCACCTCACTGCATCTAACTACCGTTAGTGTTCAGTGAACCCATCTCACTGCATCTAACTACCTTCAGTGTTCAGTGAACCCACCTCACTGCATATAGCTAGCTGTTGTGTTGAGTGAACCCACTTCACTGCATCTAACTACCTTTGTGTTGAGTAAACTTACCTCACTGCATATAACTACCTATTGTGTGGAGCGAACCCACCTCACTGCATCTAACTACCTTTAGTGTTCAGAGAACCCACCTCACTGCATCTAACTACATTTGTGTTAAGTGAACCCACCTCACTGCATCTAACTACATTTGTGTTAAGTGAACCCACCTCACTGCATATAACTACCGTTAGTGTTCAGTGAACCCATCTCACTGCATCTAACTACATATTGTGTGGAGTTAACCCACCTCACTGCATCTAACTACCTTCAGTGTTCAGTGAACCCACCTCACTGCATATAGCTAGCTGTTGTGTTGAGTAAACCCACTTCACTGCATCTAACTACCTTTGTGTTGAGTAAACTTACATCACTGCATATAACTACCTATTGTGTGGAGCGAACCCACCTCACTGCATCTAACTACCTTTAGTGTTCAGTGAACCCACCTCACTCCATATAGCTAGCTGTTGTGTTGAGTGAACCCACCTCACTGCATCTAACTACATTTGTGTTGAGTGAAACCACCTCACTGCATATAACTACCTATTATGTGGAGTGAACCCACCTCACTGCATATAGCTAGCTGTTGTGTTGAGTGAACCCACCTCACTGCATCTAACTACCTTTAGTGTTGAGTGAACCCACCTCACTGCATCTAACTACCTTTAGTGTTCAGTGAACCCACCTCACTGCATCTAACTACCTTTAGTGTTCAGTGAACCCACCTCACTGCATATAGCTAGCTGTTGTGTTGAGTGAACCCACCTCACTGCATCTAACTACCTTTAGTGTTCAGTGAACCCACCTAACTGCATGTAACTACCTTTAGTGTTCAGTGAACCCACCTCACTGCATCTAACTACCTTTAGTGTTCAGTGAACCCAACTCACTGCATATACCTAGCTGTTGTGTTGAGTGAACCCACCTCACTGCATATACCTAGCTGTTGTGTTGAGTGAACCCACCTAACTGCATCTAACTACCTTTGGGTTGAGTGAACCCACCTCACTTCATATAACTACCTATTGTGTGGAGTGAACCCACCTCACTGCATCTAACTACCTTTAGTGTTCAGTGAACCCACCTCACTGCATCTAACTACCTTTAGTGTTCAGTGAACCCACCTCACTACATATAGCTAGCTGTTGTGTTGAGGGAACCCACCTCACTGCATCTAACTACCTATTGTGTGGAGTGAACCCACCTCACTGCATCTAACTACCTTTAGTGTTCAGTGAACCCACCTCACTGCATCTAACTACCTATTGTGTGGAGTGAACCCACCTCACTGCATCTAACTACCTTTAGTGTTCAGTGAGTGAACCCACCTCACTGCATATAGCTAGCTGTTGTGTTGAGTGAACCCACCTCACTGCATATAACTACCTATTGTGTGGAGTGAACCCACCTCACTGCATATAACTACCTTTAGTGTTCAGTGAACACACCTCACTGCATCTAACTACCTTTAGTGTTCAGTGAACCCACCTCACTGCATATAGCTAACTACCTTTGTGTTGAGTGAACCCACCTCACTGCATATAACTACCTTTGTGTTGAGTGAACCCACCTCACTGCATATAACTACCTTTAGTGTTCAGTGAACCCACTTCACTGCATATAGCTAGCTGTTGTGTTGAGTGAACCCTCCTCACTGCATCTAACTACCTTTGTGTTGAGTGAACCCACCTCACTGCATATAACTACCTATTGTGTGAAGTGAACCCACCTCACTGCATCTAACTACCTTTAGTGTTCAGTGAACCCACCTCACTGCATCTAACTACCTTTAGTGTTCAGTGAACCCACCTCACTGCATATAGCTAACTACCTTTGTGTTGAGTGAACCCACCTCACTGCATATAACTACCTATTGTGTGGAGTGCACCCACCTCACTGCATCTAACTACCTTTAGTGTTCAGTGAACCCACCTCACTGCATCTAACTACCTTTAGTGTTCAGTGAACCCACCTCACTGCATCTAACTACCTTTAGTGTTCAGTGAACCCACCTCACTGCATATAGCTAGCTGTTGTGTTGAGTGAACCCACCTCACTGCATCTAACTACCTTTGTGTTAAGTGAACCAACCTCACTGCATATAACTACCTATTGTGTGGAGTGAACCCACCTCACTGCATCTAACTACCTTTAGTGTTCAGTGAACCCACCTCACTGTATATAGCTAGCTGTTGTGTTGAGTGAACCCACCTCACTGCATATAACTACCTATTGTGTGGAGTGAACCCACCTCACTGCATCTAACCACCTTTAGTGTTCATTGAATCCACCTCACTGCATCTAACTACCTATTGTGTGGAGTGAACCCACCTCACTGCATCTAACTACCTTTAGTGTTCAGTGAACCCACCTCACTGCATCTAACTAACTATTGTGTGGAGTGAACCCACCTCACTGCATCTAACTACCTTTAGTGTTCAGTGAACCCACCTCAATGCATATAGCTAGCTGTTGTGTTGAGTGAACCCACCTCACTGCATATAACTACCTTTGTGTTGAGTGAACCCACCTCACTGCATATAACTACCTATTGTGTGGAGTGAACCCACCTCACTGCATCTAACTACCTTTAGTGTTCAGTGAACCCACCTCACTGCATCTAACTACCTATTGTGTGGAGTGAACCCACCTCACTGCATCGAACTACCTTTAGTGTTCAGTGAACCCACCTTACTGCATATAGCTAGCTGTTGTGTTGAGTGAACCCACCTCACTACATCGAACTACCTTTAGTGTTCAGTAAACCCATCTCACTGCATCTAACTACCTATTGTGTGGAGTTAACCCACCTCACTGCATCTAACTACCTTCAGTGTTCAGTGAACCCACCTCACTGCATATAGCTAGCTGTTGTGTTGAGTGAACCCACTACACTGCATCTAACTACCTTTGTGTTGAGTGAACTTACCTCACTGCATATAACTACCTATTGTGTGGAGCGAACCCACCTCACTGCATCTAACTAACTTTAGTGTTCAGTGAACCCACCTCACTGCATATAGCTAGCTGTTGTGTTGAGTGAACCCAACTCACTGCATCTAACTACATTTTTGTTAAGTGAACCCACCTCACTGCATATAACTACCTATTGTGTGGAGTGAACCCACCTCACTGTATCTAACTACCTTTAGTGTTCAGTGAACCCACCTCACTCCATCTAACTAACTTTAGTGTTCAGTGAACCCACCTCACTCCATCTAACTAACTTTAGTGTTCAGTGAACCCACCTCCCTGCATCTAACTACCTTTGTGTTGAGTGAACCCACCTCACTGCATATAACTACCTATTGTGTGGAGTGAACCCACCTCACTGCATCTAATTACCTTTAGTGTTCAGTGAACCCACCTCACTGCATATAGCTAGCTGTTGTGTTGAGTAGAGATGGGCCGAACGGTTCGCCGGCGAACGGTTCCACGCGAACTTCGGTGGTTCGCGTTCGCGTCCCGCTGGCGAACCTTTGCGGAAGTTCGGTTCGCCCCATAATGCACCTTGAGGGTCAACTTTGACCCTCTACATCACAGTCAGCAGGCCCAGTGTAGCCAATTAGGCTACACTAGCCCCTGGAGCCCCACCCCCCCTTATATAAGGCAGGCAGCGGCGGCCATTACGGTCACTCGTGTGCTGCCTGCGTTAGTGAGAGTAGGGCGAGCTGCTGCAGACTGTCTCTCAGGGAAAGATTAGTTAGGCTTAACTTGTTCCTGGCTGGCTGCATACCTGTTCTGTGAACCCACCACTGCACACCTGTACTGTGAAACCACCACTGCATACCTGTTCAGTGAACCTGCCACTGCATACCTGTTCTGTGAACCCATCACTGCATACCTGTTCAGTGAACCTGCCACTGCATACCTGTGCTGTGAACCCACCACTGCATACCTGTTCTGTGAACCCATCACTGCATACCTATTCAGTGAACCTGCCACTGCATACCTGTGCTGTGAACCCAGCACTGCATACCTGTTCAGTGAACCTGCCACTGCATACCTGTGCTGTGAACCCACCACTGCATACCTGTTCTGTGAACCCATCACTGCATACCTGTTCAGTGAACCTGCCACTGCATACCTGTGCTGTGAACCCACCACTGCATACCTGTTCTGTGAACCCATCACTGCATACCTGTTCAGTGAACCTGCCACTGCATACCTGTGCTGTGAACCCATCACTGCATACCTGTTCAGTGAACCTGCCACTGCATACCTGTGCTGTGAACCCACCACTGCATACCTGTTCTGTGAACCCATCACTGCATACCTGTTCAGTGAACCTGCCACTGCATACCTGTGCTGTGAACCCATCACTGCATACCTGTTCAGTGAACCTGCCACTGCATACCTGTGCTGTGAACCCACCACTGCATACCTGTTCTGTGAACCCGCCACTGTATACCTGTTCTGTTCAGTGAACCCGCCACTGTATACCTGTTCAGTGAACCCGCTACTGCATACCTGTTGTGTTCAGTGAACCCGCCACTGTATACCTGTACTGTTCAGTGAACCCGCCACTGCATACCTGTTCAGTGAACCTGCCACTGCATACCTGTTGTGTTCAGTGAACCCGCCACTGTATACCTGTTCTGTTCAGTGAACCCGCCACTGTATACCTGTTCAGTGAACCCGCCACTGCATACCTGTTGTGTTCAGTGAACCCGCCACTGTATACCTGTACTGTTCAGTGAACCCGCCACTGCATACCTGTTCAGTGAACCCGCCACTGCATACCTGTTGTGTTCAGTGAACCCGCCACTGTATACTTGTTCTGTTCAGTGAACCCGCCACTGTATACCTGTTCAGTGAACCCGCCACTGCATACCTGTTGTGTTCAGTGAACCCGCCACTGTATACCTGTACTGTTCAGTGAACCCGCCACTGCATACCTGTTCAGTGAACCCGCCACTGCATACCTGTTGTGTTCAGTGAACCCACCACTGTATACCTGTTCTGTTCAGTGAACCCGCCACTGTATACCTGTTCAGTGAACCCGCCACTGCATACCTGTTGTGTTCAGTGAACCCGCCACTGTATACCTGTACTGTTCAGTGAACCCGCCACTGTATACCTGTACTGTTCAGTGAACCCGCCACTGCATACCTGTTGTGTTCAGTGAACCCGCCACTGCATACCTGTTGTGTCCAGTGAACCCGCCACTGCATACCTGTTGTGTTCAGTGAACCCACCGCATCAGTGCGCATACCTGTGCAGTTAAGTGAACCCACCTACCTACGTGAGTGCACGCAGTGTGATATACCACTCCGTGCATACCCGATATGGACAAAACAGGTAGAGGAAGATGTAGTGCCAGAGCCAGAGGAAGGCCACCCGGCAGGTCTGCGCGAGGTCGTGTAAATGTAATTTCGTGTGGACCTGGCCCACAGTACAGTGCTCGGAAGAAGGCACGTCCCATCACCTCCCAAGATTGTCAGGACGTGGTTGAGTATTTAGCGACACAGAACACCTCATCTTGCTCAGCCACCAGCGCTACTACTAGCACCACTTCCGCTGCATTTGACACTTCGTAAGAATTATTTAGTGTTGAAATCACTGATGCACAGACATTGTTGTTACAGCCAGATGAATTTTCACCAGCTCATATATTTGAGTTACCCGGCAACACTATGGATGTAACGTGTAAGGAGGATAGTGCATGTTTGGATTTGTCTGAGGCAAGCGAAGCTGGGCAGGATGAGTACGATGATGACGATGATAGGGATCCTCTGTATGTTCCCAATAGAGGAGATGAAGAGGGGGACAGTTCAGAGGGGGAGTCAGAGAGTAGTAGGAGGAGAGAAGTTGCTGAAAGAAGCTGGGGCAGCTCTTCGTCAGAAACAGCTGGTGGCAGTGTCCGGCACCATGTATCGCCACCTATGTACAGCCAGCCAACTTGCCCTTCAGCATCAGCTGCTGAGGTCCCCATAGTGCCCACATCCCAGGGTGGCTCAGCGGTGTGGAAATTTTTTAATGTGTGTGCCTCAGATCGGACCAAAGCCATCTGTTCGCTCTGCCAACAAAAATTGAGCCGTGGAAAGGCCAACACTCACGTAGGGACAAGTGCCTTACGAAGGCACCTGGAGAAAAGGCACAAACAGCAATGGGATGGCCACCTGAGCAAAAGCAGAAGCAGCACACAAAAGAAAAGTCACCCTCCTTCTCCTCTTCCTCCTTCAGGTGCATCATCTGCTTCTGCCGCTTTCTCCCTTGCACCTTCACAGGCACCCTCCTCCACTCCGCCTCTGCCCTTGAGCGGTTCCTGCTCCTCTGCCCACAGCAGCAGTCAGGTGTCCGTGAAGGAAATGTTTGAGCGGAAGAAGCCAATTTCGGCCAGTCACCCCCTTGCCCGGCGTCTGACAGCTGGCGTGGCGGAACTGTTAGCTCGCCAGCTGTTACCATACCAGCTGGTGGACTCTGAGGCCTTCCGTAAATTTGTGGCCATCGGAACACCGCAGTGGAAGATGCCAGGCCGCACTTATTTTTCGAGAAAGGCCATACCCCAACTGCACCGTGAAGTTGAGAGGCAAGTGGTGTCATCTCTTGCGAAGAGCGTTGGGTCAAGGGTACACCTGACCACGGATGCCGGGTCTGCCAAGCACGGGCAGGGCCGCTACATTACGTACACAGCCCATTGGGTGAACCTGGTGGTGAACGATGGCAAGCAGGGCGCAGCGGACCAAATTGTGACACCTCCCCGGCTTGCAGGCAGGCCTCCTGCCACCTCCTCTCCTCCTGCTACATGCTCTTCGCTGTCCTCCTCCTCCTTGGCTGAGTGGCAGTTCTCCTCTCCAGCTACACAGCCCCAGCTCCGCAGGGCCTATGCTGC
Organism: Hyperolius riggenbachi; assembly: GCF_040937935.1. Lineage (NCBI taxonomy): Eukaryota > Metazoa > Chordata > Amphibia > Anura > Hyperoliidae > Hyperolius > Hyperolius riggenbachi. The sequence continues at coordinate 131,334,979 of NC_090656.1, read as the reverse complement.
ATGCCAGGTACGACGCTGTCACGCCATCTTAGACATGTCTTGTCTCAAAGCGGAGAGTCACACTGGAGCAGCTCTCCTGGCTGCTCTTAAGAAACAGGTGGATGAATGGCTGACCCAGCACCACCTGGAGATAGGCAACGTGGTGTGCGACAACGGCAGCAATCTGCTTGCCGCTTTGCATATAGGAGAAGCTGACACACATACCCTGCATGGCACATGTCATGAATCTAGTTGTTCAAAGATTTGTGGCAAAGTACCCTGGCTTAGCGGATGTCCTGAAGCAGGCCAGGAAGTTCTGTGGGCATTTGAGGCGGTCTTACACAGCCATGGCACGATTTGCAGAAATTCAGCGGAAAAACAACATGCCGGTGAGACGCCTCATTTGCGATAGCCCGACTCGCTGGAATTCGACCCTGCTCATGTTCTCTCGCCTGCTAGAACAGAAGAAAGCCGTCACCCACTACCTCTACAACTACAGTAGAATGAAACAGTCTGGGAAGATGGGGATGTTCTGGCCCGACAACTGGACACTGATGAAAAATGCATGCAGGCTCATGCGGCCGTTTGAGGAGGTGACCAACCTGGTGAGCCGCAGTGAGGGCACCTTCAGCGACTTAATTCCCTACGCTTACTTCTTGGAGCGTGCTGTGCGTAGAGTGGCGGATGAAGCTGTGAATGAGCGTGACCAGGAACCGTTACGGCAGGAACAGGCATGGGACCAATTTTCATCAGACCCAGCTGTTTCCTCAACACCTGCGGCAGCACAGAGGGGGGAGAAGGAGGAAGAAGAGAAGTCGTGTGCAGAAGACGAGTCAGACTCAGAGGATGATGACCAAGGTGTTTCTTTGGAGGAGGAGGAGGAGGAGGGGACGGCGGCAGGAGAACACCCGCAGCAGGCATCGCAGGGGGCTTGTGCTGCTCAACCTTCCCGTGGTATTGTTCGCGGCTGGGGGGAGGAGGTTGACTTACGTGACGTCACTGAGGAAGAGCAAGAGGAGATGGAGGGTACTGGATCCGACTTTGTGCAGATGTCGTCTTTTATGCTGTCCTGCCTGTTGAGGGACCCCCGTATAAAAAACCTCAAGGGGAATGAGCTGTACTGGGTGGCCACACTACTAGACCCTCGGTACAGGCACAAAGTGGCGGACCTGTTACCAACTCACCGGAAGGTGGAAAGGATGCAGCACATGCAGAACCAGCTGTCAACTATGCTTTACAATGCCTTTAAGGGTGATGTGACAGCACAACGCCAGCAAGGTACCACTGCCACTAATCCTCCTCCCGTGTCCACGTAGTCAAAGACAGGACGCTCCAGCGATCTCATGGTGATGTCGGACATGCGGACGTTCTTTAGTCCAACGCCTCGCCGTAGCCCTTCCGGATCCACCCTCCACCAACGCCTGGAACGGCAGGTAGCCGACTACCTGGCCTTAAGTGTGGATGTAGACACTGCTGTGAACAGCGATGAGGAACCCTTGAACTACTGGGTGCGCAGGCTTGACCTGTGGCCAGAGCTGTCCCAATTTGCCATCCAACTTCTCTCCTGCCCTGCCGCAAGCGCCCTGTCAGAAAGGACCTTCAGCGCAGCTGGAGGCATTGTCACAGAGAAGAGAAGTCGCCTAAATCACAAAAGTGTTAAGTACCTCACCTTTATCAAAATGAATGAGGCATGGATCCCGGAGGGCTGCTGCCCGCCCCAAGACTAAGTCAGTCCCCACACACACAGCATCTCTGCCTGCACGCCGTGTGACTGGCTGCCTGGCCTGCCCCAAGAAGACTAAGTCGCTCCCAGTCCCTCCACACAGCATGTCTGCCTGCAGGCCGCTTGACTACCTTCTCCGCCAACAGGGTCCGGGACTCCAGGCGGATTGCTGAATTTTTTAGGCCGCTGCTAGCAGCGGCCGCTGTAATAATTTTTCTGGTGCGTGTACATGACTGCCTAATTTTTCTGGCTGCACTGCGGGCAGCTGCAACAACAAAAGAAAAGGCATGTACATGCACCCATTCCCCTTCGTGATCATTACCTTGCCGTGGTGAAGGGGCTTGCGTATCACAATGAAGCAATGACCGGCGCCTAGATGAGTGTCTCGGGGGGCACACAAAAGATAATAAGGTTGTTGCTTCATTGTGGTCAGACCAAATTTGATCAGCTGGACAGTCACTGTTCTGTCATTCAGCTACATCAGCCAGGTGACCATATGGGCTGTAAAGCCACCAAAACCTGCACTCTCGCCATGGTGCGCACCAGTCCAGCACGGCCATCACTACACAAACAGCTGTTTGCGTAGCGTTACACGGTGAGTTTGGTGTGTCAGTGTGAAGCAGTACCTTAATTACACTACCTGATTGATGTATACACATGCAAGATGTTTTAAAGCACTTTAGGCCTGTCATTTAGCATTCAATGTGATTTCTGCCCTTAAAACGCTGCTTTGCATCAAATCCAGATTTTTCCCAGGGACTTTTGGCATGTATCCCACTCCGCCATGCCCCCTCCAGGTGTTAGACCCCTTGAAACATCTTTTCCATCAGTTTTGTGGCCAGCATAATTATTTTTTTTTTCAAAGTTCGCATCCCCATTGAAGTCTATTGCGGTTCGCGAACTTTAACGCGAACCGAACGTTACGCGAAAGTTCACGAACCCGGTTCGCGAACCTAAAATCGGAGGTTCGGCCCATCTCTAGTGTTGAGTGAACCCACCTCACTGCATCTAACTACATATTGTGTGGAGTGAACCCACCTCACTGCATCTAACTACCTTTAGTGTTCAGTGAACCCACCTCACTGCATATAACTACCTTTAGTGTTCAGTGAACCCACCTCACTGCATATAGCTAGCTGTTGTGTTGAGTGAACCCACCTCACTGAATATAACTACCTTTAGTGTTCAGTGAACCCACCTCACTGCATATAACTACCTATTGTGTGGAGTGAACCCACCTCACTGCATATAACTACCTTTAGTGTTCAGTGAACCCACCTCACTGCATCTAACTACCTTTGTGTTGAGTGAACCCACCTCACTGCATCTAACTACCTTTGTGTTGAGTGAACCCACCTCACTGCATATAACTACCTATTGTGTGGAGTGAACCCACCTCACTGCATCTAACTACCTTTAGTGTTCAGTGAACCCACCTCACTGTATATAGCTAGCTGTTGTGTTGAGTGAACCCACCTCACTGCATATAACTACCTATTGTGTGGAGTGAACCCACCTCACTGCATCTAACCACCTTTAGTGTTCAGTGAATCCACCTCACTGCATCTAACTACCTATTGTGTGGAGTGAACCCACCTCACTGCATCTAACTACCTTTAGTGTTCAGTGAACCCACCTCACTGCATCTAACTACCTTTAGTGTTCAGTGAACCCACCTCAATGCATATAGCTAGCTGTTGTGTTGAGTGAACCCACCTCACTGCATCTAACTACCTTTGTGTTGAGTGAACCCACCTCACTGCATATAACTACCTATTGTGTGGAGTGAACCCACCTCACTGCATCTAACTACCTTTAGTGTTCAGTGAACCCACCTCACTGTATATAGCTAGCTGTTGTGTTGAGTGAACCCACCTCACTGCATATAACTACGTATTGTGTGGAGTGAACCCACCTCACTGCATCTAACTACCTTTAGTGTTCAGTGAACCCACCTCACTGCATCTAACTACCTATTGTGTGGAGTGAACCCACCTCACTGCATCTAACTACCTTTAGTGTTCAGTGAACCCACCTCACTGCATATAGCTAGCTGTTGTGTTGAGTGAACCCACCTCACTGCATCTAACTTCCTTTGTGTGGAGTGAACCCACTTCACTGCATCTAACTACCTTTAGTGTTCAGTGAACCCACCTCACTGCATCTAACTACCTATTGTGTGGAGTGAACCCACCTCACTGCATCTAACTACCTTTAGTGTTGAGTGAACCCACCTCACTGCATCTAACTACCTATTGTGTGAAGTGAACCCACCTCACTGCATCTAACCACCTTTAGTGTTCAGTGAATCCACCTCACTGCATCTAACTACCTATTGTGTGGAGTGAACCCACCTCACTGCATCTAACTACCTTTAGTGTTCAGTGAACCCACCTCACTGCATCTAACTACCTATTGTGTGGAGTGAACCCACCTCACTGCATCTAACTACCTTTAGTGTTCAGTGAACCCACCTCACTGTATATAGCTAGCTGTTGTGTTGAGTGAACCCACCTAACTGCATATAACTACCTATTGTGTGGAGTGAACCCACCTCACTGCATCTAACCACCTTTAGTGTTCAGTGAATCCACCTCACTGCATCTAACTACCTATTGTGTGGAGTGAACCCACCTCACTGCATCTAACCACCTTTAGTGTTCAGTGAATCCACCTCACTGCATCTAACTACCTATTGTGTGGAGTGAACCCACCTCACTGCATCTAACTACCTTTAGTGTTCAGTGAACCCACCTCACTGCATCTAACTACCTATTGTGTGGAGTGAACCCACCTCACTGCATCGAACTACCTTTAGTGTTCAGTGAACCCACCTTACTGCATATAGCTAGCTGTTGTGTTGAGTGAACCCACCTCACTGCATCGAACTACCTTAAGTGTTCAGTGAACCCATCTCACTGCATCTAACTACCTATTGTGTGGAGTTAACCCACCTCACTGCATCTAACTACCTTCAGTGTTCAGTGAACCCACCTCACTGCATCTAACTACCTATTGTGTGGAGTGAACCCACCTCACTGCATCGAACTACCTTTAGTGTTCAGTGAACCCACCTTACTGCATATAGCTAGCTGTTGTGTTGAGTGAACCCACCTCACTGCATTGAACTACCTTAAGTGTTCAGTGAACCCATCTCACTGCATCTAACTACCTATTGTGTGGAGTTAACCCACCTCACTGCATCTAACTACCTTCAGTGTTCTGTGAACCCATCTCACTGCATATAGCTAGCTGTTGTGTTGAGTGAACCCACCTCACTGCATCTAACTACATATTGTGTGGAGTAAACCCACCTCACTGCATCTAACTACCTTTAGTGTTCAGTGAACCCACCTCACTGCATCTAACTACCTATTGTGTGGAGTGAACCCACCTCACTGCATCGAACTACCTTTAGTGTTCAGTGAACCCACCTTACTGCATATAGCTAGCTGTTGTGTTGAGTGAACCCACCTCACTGCATCGAACTACCTTAAGTGTTCAGTGAACCCATCTCACTGCATCTAACTACCTATTGTGTGGAGTTAACCCACCTCACTGCATCTAACTACCTTCAGTGTTCAGTGAACCCACCTCACTGCATCTAACTACCTATTGTGTGGAGTGAACCCACCTCACTGCATCGAACTACCTTTAGTGTTCAGTGAACCCACCTTACTGCATATAGCTAGCTGTTGTGTTGAGTGAACCCACCTCACTGCATTGAACTACCTTAAGTGTTCAGTGAACCCATCTCACTGCATCTAACTACCTATTGTGTGGAGTTAACCCACCTCACTGCATCTAACTACCTTCAGTGTTCTGTGAACCCATCTCACTGCATATAGCTAGCTGTTGTGTTGAGTGAACCCACCTCACTGCATCTAACTACATATTGTGTGGAGTAAACCCACCTCACTGCATCTAACTACCTTTAGTGTTCAGTGAACCCACCTCACTGCATCTAACTACCTATTGTGTGGAGTGAACCCACCTCACTGCATCGAACTACCTTTAGTGTTCAGTGAACCCACCTTACTGCATATAGCTAGCTGTTGTGTTGAGTGAACCCACCTCACTGCATTGAACTACCTTAAGTGTTCAGTGAACCCATCTCACTGCATCTAACTACCTATTGTGTGGAGTTAACCCACCTCACTGCATCTAACTACCTTCAGTGTTCAGTGATCCCACCTCACTGCATATAGCTAGCTGTTGTGTTGAGTGAACCCACTTCACTGTATCTAACTACATTTGTGTTGAGTGTACCCACCTCACTGCATATAACTACCTATTGTGTGGAGTGAACCCACCTCACTGCATCTAACTACCTTTAGTGTTCAGTGAACCCACCTCACTGCATCTAACTACCTTTAGTGTTCAGTGAACCCACCTCACTGCATATAGCTAGCTGTTGTGTTGAGTGAACCCACCTCACTGCATCTAACTACCTATTGTGTGGAGTGAACCCACCTCACTGCATCTAACTACCTTTTAGTGTTCAGTGAACCCACTTCACTGCATATAGCTAGCTGTTGTGTTGAGTGAGCCCACCTCACTGCATATAACTACCTATTGTGTGGAGTGAACCCACCTCACTGCATCTAACTACCTTTAGTGTTCAGTGAACCCACCTCACTGCATATAGCTAGCTGTTGTGTTGAGTGAACCCACCTCACTGTATCGAACTACCTTTGTGTTGAGTGAACCCACCTCACTGCATATAACTACCTATTGTGTGGAGTGAACCCACCTCACTGCATCTAACTACCTTTAGTGTTCAGTGAACCCACCTCACTGCATCTAACTACCTTTAGTGTTCAGTGAACCCACCTCACTACATATAGCTAGCTGTTGTGTTGAGTGAACCCACCTCACTGCATCTAACTACCTTTGTGTTGAGTGAACCCACCTCACTGCATATAACTACCTATTGTGTGGAGTGAAGCCACCTAACTGCATCTAACTACCTTTAGTGTTCAGTGAACCCACCTCACTGCATCTAACTACCTTTGTGTTGAGTGAACCCACCTCACTGCATCTAACTACCTTTGTGTTGAGTGAACCCACCTCACTGCATATAACTACCTATTGTGTGGAGTGAACCCACCTCACTGCATCTAACTACCTTTAGTGTTCAGTGACCCCACCTCACTGTATATAGCTAGCTGTTGTGTTGAGTGAACCCACCTCACTGCATATAACTACCTATTGTGTGGAGTGAACCCACCTCACTGCATCTAACCACCTTTAGTGTTCAGTGAATCCACCTCACTGCATCTAACTACCTATTGTGTGGAGTGAACCCACCTCACTGCATCTAACTACCTTTAGTGTTCAGTGAACCCACCTCACTGCATCTAACTACCTATTGTGTGGAGTGAACCCACCTCACTGCATCTAACTACCTTTAGTGTTCAGTGAACCCACCTCACTGCATATAACTACCTTTAGTGTTCAGTGAACCCACCTCACTGCATATAGCTAGCTGTTGTGTTGAGTGAACCCACCTCACTGAATATAACTACCTTTAGTGTTCAGTGAACCCACCTCACTGCATATAACTACCTATTGTGTGGAGTGAACCCACCTCACTGCATCTAACTACCTTTAGTGTTCAGTGAACCCACCTCACTGCATCTAACTACCTTTGTGTTGAGTGAACCCACCTCACTGCATCTAACTACCTTTGTGTTGAGTGAACCCACCTCACTGCATATAACTACCTATTGTGTGGAGTGAACCCACCTCGCTGCATCTAACTACCTTTAGTGTTCAGTGAACCCACCTCACTGTATATAGCTAGCTGTTGTGTTGAGTGAACCCACCTCACTGCATATAACTACCTATTTTGTGGAGTGAACCCACCTCACTGCATCTAACCACCTTTAGTGTTCAGTGAATCCACCTCACTGCATCTAACTACCTATTGTGTGGAGTGAACCCACCTCACTGCATCTAACTACCTTTAGTGTTCAGTGAACCCACCTCACTGCATCTAACTACCTATTGTGTGGAGTGAACCCACCTCACTGCATCTAACTACCTTTAGTGTTCAGTGAACCCACCTCAATGCATATAGCTAGCTGTTGTGTTGAGTGAACCCACCTCACTGCATCTAACTACCTTTGTGTTGAGTGAACCCACCTCACTGCATATAACTACCTATTGTGTGGAGTGAACCCACCTCACTGCATCTAACTACCTTTAGTGTTCAGTGAACCCACCTCACTGTATATAGCTAGCTGTTGTGTTGAGTGAACCCACCTCACTGCATATAACTACGTATTGTGTGGAGTGAACCCATCTCACTGCATCTAACTACCTTTAGTGTTCAGTGAACCCACCTCACTGCATCTAACTACCTATTGTGTGGAGTGAACCCACCTCACTGCATCTAACTACCTTTAGTGTTCAGTGAACCCACCTCACTGCATCTAACTACCTATTGTGTGGAGTGAACCCACCTCACTGCATCTAACTACCTTTAGTGTTGAGTGAACCCACCTCACTGCATCTAACTACCTAGTGTGTGAAGTGAACCCACCTCACTGCATCTAACCACCTATAGTGTGCAGTGAATCCACCTCACTGCATCTAACTACCTATTGTGTGGAGTGAACCCACCTCACTGCATCTAACTACCTTTAGTGTTCAGTGAACCCACCTCACTGCATCTAACTACCTATTGTGTGGAGTGAACCCACCTCACTGCATCTAACTACATTTAGTGTTCAGTGAACCCACCTCACTGTATATAGCTAGCTGTTGTGTTGAGTGAACCCACCTCACTGCATATAACTACCTATTGTGTGGAGTGAACCCACCTCACTGCATCTAACCACCTTTAGTGTTCAGTGAATCCACCTCACTGTATCTAACTACCTATTGTGTGGAGTGAACCCACCTCACTGCATCTAACCACCTTTAGTGTTCAGTGAATCCACCTCACTCCATCTAACTACCTATTGTGTGGAGTGAACCCACCTCACTGCATCTAACTACCTTTAGTGTTCAGTGAACCCACCTCACTGCATCTAACTACCTATTGTGTGGAGTGAACCCACCTCACTGCATCGAACTACCTTTAGTGTTCAGTGAACCCACCTTACTGCATATAGCTAGCTGTTGTGTTGAGTGAACCCACCTCACTGCATCGAACTACCTTAAGTGTTCAGTGAACCCATCTCACTGCATCTAACTACCTATTGTGTGGAGTTAACCCACCTCACTGCATCTAACTACCTTCAGTGTTCAGTGAACCCACCTCACTGCATATAGCTAGCTGTTGTGTTGAGTGAACCCACTACATTGCATCTAACTACCTTTGTGTTGAGTGAACTTACCTCACTGCATATAACTACCTATTGTGTGGAGCGAACCCACCTCACTGCATCTAACTAACTTTAGTGTTCAGTGAACCCACCTCACTGCATATAGCTACCTGTTGTGTTGAGTGAACCCAACTCACTGCATCTAACTACATTTTTGTTGAGTGAACCCACCTCACTGCATATAACTACCTATTGTGTGGAGTGAACCCACCTCACTGTATCTAACTACCTTTAGTGTTCAGTGAACCCACCTCACTCCATCTAACTAACTTTAGTGTTCAGTGAACCCACCTCACTGCATCTAACTACCTATTGTGTGGAGTGAACCCACCTCCCTGCATCTAACTACCTTTGTGTTGAGTGAACCCACCTCACTGCATATAACTACCTATTGTGTGGAGTGAACCCACCTCACTGCATCTAACTACCTTTAGTGTTCAGTGAACCCACCTCACTGCATCTAACTACCTTTAGTGTTCAGTGAACCCATCTCACTGCATATAGCTAGCTGTTGTGTTGAGTGAACCCACCTCACTGCATCTAACTACATATTGTGTGGAGTAAACCCACCTCACTGCATCTAACTACCTTTAGTGTTCAGTGAACCCACCTCACTGCATCTAACTACCTATTGTGTGGAGTGAACCCACCTCACTGCATCGAACTACCTTTAGTGTTCAGTGAACCCACCCTACTGCATATAGCTAGCTGTTGTGTTGAGTGAACCCACCTCACTGCATTGAACTACCTTAAGTGTTCAGTGAACCCATCTCACTGCATCTAACTACCTATTGTGTGGAGTTAACCCACCTCACTGCATCTAACTACCTTCAGTGTTCAGTGAACCCACCTCACTGCATATAGCTAGCTGTTGTGTTGAGTGAACCCACTTCACTGTATCTAACTACATTTGTGTTGAGTGTACCCACCTCACTGCATATAACTACCTATTGTGTGGAGTGAACCCACCTCACTGCATCTAACTACCTTTAGTGTTCAGTGAACCCACCTCACTGCATCTAACTACCTTTAGTGTTCAGTGAACCCACCTCATTGCATATAGCTAGCTGTTGTGTTGAGTGAACCCACCTCACTGCATCTAACTACCTATTGTGTGGAGTGAACCCACCTCACTGCATCTAACTACCTTTTAGTGTTCAGTGAACCCACTTCACTGCATATAGCTAGCTGTTGTGTTGAGTGAGCCCACCTCACTGCATATAACTACCTATTGTGTGGAGTGAACCCACCTCACTGCATCTAACTACCTTTAGTGTTCAGTGAACCCACCTCACTGCATATAGCTAGCTGTTGTGTTGAGTGAACCCACCTCACTGTATCGAACTACCTTTGTGTTGAGTGAACCCACCTCACTGCATATAACTACCTATTGTGTGGAGTGAACCCACCTCACTGCATCTAACTACCTTTAGTGTTCAGTGAACCCACCTCACTGCATCTAACTACCTTTAGTGTTTAGTGAACCCACCTCACTACATATAGCTAGCTGTTGTGTTGAGTGAACCCACCTCACTGCATCTAACTACCTTTGTGTTGAGTGAACCCACCTCACTGCATATAACTACCTATTGTGTGGAGTGAACCCACCTAACTGCATCTAACTACCTTTAGTGTTCAGTGAACCCACCTCACTGTCAGTACAGGTCCTTCAAACGGCTGTGAATGCAGTGCGATCCCCTCCAGTTACAGACCTTCGCATGTCTGTACCTGAAAAGGTTTCTTGACTTAGATCTGACTTTCAGAACTTCAGAAATCGAGTGTTATAATATTTTGAGTTGAAGCCTACCCTGTCAGGATCTGAGCCTCAGAGAGTTACATTCATAAAGACCCTTTTGTCAGGAGATTCACAAACATGGGCATATAGTCTTCATGCAGGACATGAGGCATTATTATCAGTTGAGGAATTTTTTAAGGCCATGGCCATTATATATGATGATCCGGATATTGCTTCCACCGCTAAACGGAATCTAAAGACCCTGAGGCAGGGTCGGGATCCGGTGGAAGTTTACGCGGCAGAGTTCAGGAAATGGGCTGTTTCAGCTAGATGGGGAACGTATGCACTGTTAGACTGTTTTCTGTCAGGTTTATCTGATGCAGTTTCTGATTTGATGTTAGGACATCCTGAGCCCAAGTCCATAGACGAGGCAATATCTTTAGCAGTACGGGTAGATCGCCGCTTACGCTATCAAAGACAGACCCGGGGTAGAAATGCTGTAAGATATGTCTCCTACGCCTCCTCTCCACCCTCGTCACTTCCGCCTGAGCCGATGCAAATAGAACACTCTAGATTGACGCAGGTGGAAAAGAATTGCAGGAAATCAGAAAGACTCTGTTTATACTGTGCTGAGGAGGGTCACAAGGTTCAGAATTGTCCTAAAAAGTCGGGAAACGCTGCTGCCTAGGTGTAGTCAGAGGTAATACCCTAGATGAGCAGTCTTTACCTCTAAACAATAATCGTCTGCTCCTTCCCTGCTCCATTACGTGGGAAGGTCAGACTATTTCCGCAGAGGCCTTTGTGGATTCTGGCTCTGCGGCCAACTTCATAGATTATGATTTTGTAAAAAGATTGGGGATTCCCCTACTCCTGCTAGACCGGCAGATTGTGATCACTGCAGTAGATGACTCTCCATTACAGAATAAACAACCTCTTTCTCAGACCCCCCTGTTGGTGTGTAATGTAGGGGTGTTACATAAAGAGAGTTTACAATTCCTGGTCCTGCAAATGGCAACCTCCACCATTATCCTTGGTATGCCTTGGTTGCAACTTCACTCCCCTCAGATTGACTGGGCTTTTGGTCAGCTAAAGAGCTGGTCGACCCATTGTCATCATCATTGTTTGGAGAAAGTTACTGTTTGTGCTACCAAGATTCAGGTTAAAGGAGTGCCAGTGCAGTATGCGGAATTCGCTGATGTATTCTGTCCCAAATCCGCAGATAAACTCCCACCTCACCGTAGCTTCGATTGTCCCATTGATTTAAGATCTGGTTGTATGCCTCCCAGGGGTCACCTTTATAATCTATCAGGACCTGAGAAAGTGGCAATGCAGGAGTACATTAAGGAGAACTTGGCTAAAGGCTTCATCCGTCCTTCCCGGTCACCAGCTGGGGCAGGTTTCTTTTTCGTACAGAAAAAAGACGGTGGCCTCCAACCCTGCATTGACTACCGAGGGTTAAATAAGATTACAGTAAAAAATCGTTACCCATTGTCTTTGATTGACGATTTATTCGCTCAGGTGACCAATGCCAGTATCTTCTCCAAGTTGGACTTACGAGGTGCATACAACCTGGTACGGATTAGAGACGGTGACGAATGGAAGACTGCGTTCAACACGCCCGACGGGCACTACGAGTATTTGGTTATGCCCTTCGAGTTGTGTAATGCCCCTGCCGTCTTCCAGGAGTTGATCAATGAGGTTTTTAGGGAGGTACTGGGGAAATTCGTGCTAGTGTATCTAGACGACATACTGATCTTTTCCCCTAATCTAATGGAACATCGTAAACATGTCAAGTTTGTTTTAAAGAAATTAAGACAGAACTCACTGCACGCCAAATTAGAAAAGTGCCTTTTCAAGGTCACCTCAGTTTCGTTTTTAGGATATATTATCTCTACGTCTGGTCTCTCCATGGTTCCAGAAAAGGTCTCTGCTGTTTTGGAGTGTCCACAACCTGTGGGATTGAAGGCACTCCAAAGATTTTTGGGTTTTGCCAATTACTACAGAAGATTCATCAAGGGATTCTCCTCGGTAGTATCACCCCTCACCAGTCTTACTAAAAGAGGGGCTGATACTTACCACTGGTCAGTAGAGGCACATTCTGCCTTTTCCACACTGAAAAAACTGTTCTGTTCTGCTCCCATTTTGAGACATGTAGATGTCACCTTCTCCTTCATAGTTGAGGTTGACGCGTCAGGAGTTGGGGTTGGGGCTGTACTGTCTCAACGCTCCGGGTTGCAAGGCAAACTTCACCCATGTGCCTTCTTTTCCCGTAGGTTCTCTCCTGCTGAGAAAAACTACGATATTGGCAACCGAGAGCTTTTGGCCATTGAAATAGCCTTTGAAGAATGGCGACATTGGCTAGAAGGGGCAGAGTATACTATTACAGTCTATACAGATCATAAGAACTTGGAGTACATAGAAGGGGCCAAAAGACTTAGTCCTCGACAGGCCCGTTGGTCCTTATTCTTTTCAAGATTCAGATTTGTCATAACGTATACACCAGGTAGTAAGAACGTCAAAGCAGACGCACTATCTAGGTGTTTTGAGCCTGAGACAGTACAACCTTCAACCCCTGAGACCATCCTACCCCAGAAAGTAGTCTTGGCAGCTACTGAGACCTGGGAGGACTGGACAGCTACTCTGGGCCCTTACCAACAGGATGTTACAGAAGGGAAGCCTGAGAGGGGTTTTGTTCGTACCACTTCCTTTCCGCCTACAACTCCTACAATTGTTCCATTCCCATAAGAATGCAGGGCATCCTGGGGCTGCCCAAACCCAGGATTTGGTGGCCAGATGCGCGTGGTGGCCTACGCTGGCACTAGATTGTAAGGAGTTTGTAAGAGAGTGCTCCGTTTGTGCTAGAAGCAAGCCCTCTCGCCAGGCACCGGTGGGTACTTTAAAACCCCTACCAGTGCCAAATGAACCCTGGACTCATTTGTCAATGGACTTTGTAGAACTCCCCAGGTCTGAGGGTAAGACGGTCATTTGGGTGGTAGTTGATTGGTTCAGTAAGATGGCTCATTTTGTCCCTCTGAAAGGACTCCCCTCGGCCCAGGAGTTAGCTGATCTCTTCATTCAGCACGTTTTCCGGCTGCATGGCATTTCGGAGAATGTGGTGTCAGATCGGGGAGTCCAGTTTGTGTCAAAATTTTGGAGAGCCTTTTGCCATCAGTTAGGAATGGACCTTTCATTTTCATCAGGCTACCACCCACAGACTAATAAAAACAGGGAACACCAAGAGCCCCAATAGTGTAATTCGTACTGGACAAGGTGGCAATAAGTTTGTATTGCTAAATACTCACAAGTCAGGGTCACCAGCAGGCAACCACTGTAAAGGCAGGTGGGGAGATTGTCCTGACCCCACTCAGGATTAAGAAGTCGCTCTCTGTAGACAGGAAGAAAGGGTAGCAACCCTCAACCAAGGGTGGACTCAAAATTGTATACAATGAACAGAGGCACCAAAAGTATAAGATTAGATTAAATGAGCTTAAAAACCAACTTAAATGGCAAAATTGAAGGAGGAGGTGGTGGTCTTACCTCCCTCAAGCAGACACGACAACGACTGCGATTCAGACAGTCAAACACATTTATTAGGAACTCCAAAAAGAAATGCAACGCGTTTCGCAGGTTCAACCCCGCTTCATCAGGCAATATAGGGAGGAGTATCAAACAATCTGCACAAGGATTCAAATTAAGCGGCTCTGCAGATCAAAGATTGAGTTGTGGAAAGACCAAGACCCGCGTAGGGACAACTGCCTTATGAAGGCACATGGTGAAAAAGCACAAACGGCAATGGGAAGACCACCTGAGGAAAAGCAACTAAACGCAAAGCCACCCTCTGGCTCCTCTTCCTCCTTCAGGTGTAGTATATTCTTCAGCCGCTTTATCCCTTGCACCTTCACAGCCACCCTCCTCTGCCTCTCACCTTGAGTGCTTCCTGCTCCTCTGCCCACAGCAGCAGCCAGGTGTCCGTGAAGGAAATCTTTGAGCGGAAGAAGCAAATGTCTGCCAGTCACCCCCTTACCCAGCGTCTGACAGCTGGCTTGGCGGAACTGTTATCTCGCCAGCTGTTACCATACCGGCTGGTGGACTCTGAGGCCTTCAGAAAATTTGTGGCTTTTGGGACACCGCAGTGGAAGATACCAGGCCGCAATTACTTTTCTCAAAAGGCGATACCCAAACTGTACCGTGTTGTAGAAAGATGAGGGAGGGGGACACAGAGAGCTCACTGGATTAGGTTGAGTAAGAAAGTATTTGCAAGTATTATACTCACAAGTCTGGGTTACCATCCAGGTAACCACTATGTAGGCGGGTGGGGAGATTAGACCTGTCCTCACTCAGGATTAAGAAGTCACTATCTGTAGATAGGAAGAACAGGGCCAATTCCCCTCCACCAGTGGTACAGAGGCTCCAGTAGTGTAAAAGAATGATAAAAAGTTTAAAAAGGGGGAGGTTGGTGGTGGACTTACCTCCCCAATGCAGACACAAGATATCGTTAATATTGTTCGACAAAAATAATTTATTCACATACTCCCAAAAAGTGCAACGTGTTTCGTGGGCATTTCCCACTTCATCAGGCTATAAGAGGAGTACAATAACTTGTGCAAGGGGTAATTTCGCTTAACGCCTCTGTCTTTTTTATCATTCTTTTACACTACTGGCGCCCCTGTACCATTGTACGTGATGTAGAAAGGCTAGTGGTGTCATCTCTGGCACACAGCGTTGGGTCAAGGGTCCATCTGACCACGGATGCCTGGTCTGCCAAGCACGGTCAGGGCAGGTACATTACTTATACGGCACATTGGGTCAACCTGGTGACCGCTGGCAAGCAGGGAGTACGTGGCTGTAAAGTGGACCTAGTTGTGACACCTCCGCGGCTTGCAGGCAGACCTGCTGCCACCTCTCCAACTACACACCCCCAGCTCCCCAGGGCCTATGCTGCATGCCAGGTACGACGGTGTCACGCCATCTTGGACATGTCTTGCCTCAAAGCCCAGAGTCACACTGGAGCAGCTCTCCTGGCTGCTCTGAACAAACAGGTGGATCAGTGGCTGACCCCGCACCAACTGGAGATGTGAGACAGCGGCAGCAATCTCATTTTGGCTTTGAGTTTGGAAAAGTTAACACACTATACCCTGCATGGCACATGTGCTCAATCTTATAATCCAAAGATTTGTGTCTAAGTACCCAGCCTTACAGGAGGTCCTGAAGCAGTCCAGGAAGGTGTGTGGGCATTTAAAGCAGTCCTACACACTCATGGTGTGCTTGGCCAATATTCAGCGGAGAAACAACTTGCCGGTGAGGTGCTTGATTTGTGATAACCCGACTCACTGGAATTCAATGCTCCTGATGTTTGACAACCTGCTACAACAGGAGAAAGCCGTCAAACAGTATCTGTACAACTACAGTGAAAGGACATGCTCTGGGGAGCTGGGAATGTTATGGCCGAAGTACTGGACACTCATGCGTAATGCCTGCAGGCTCATGCGTCCGTTTGAGGAGGTGACAAACCTGGTGAGTCGCAGTGAAGGCGCCATCAGCGACTTGATCCCATATGCTTTCTTCCTGGAGCATGCCGTGCATAGAGTGGTAGATCAAGCTGTAGAGGAGCATGACCGGGAACAGGAGGAGAAGGGAGAGTTTTTGGAAACATCACCTGTGGCATCATCAACACCTGCGGCATCACAGAGGAGGGGGAGAGGGAGGAGTCATCTGGGGAAGAGGAGTCAGATGAGGAAGGTGTTTTTTTTTGAGGAGAAGGCAGAAGAACAACCGCAGAAGGCGTCGCAGGGGGCTTGTGCTGCTCACCTTTCACGTGGTATTGTTCGTGGCTGGGGGGAGGAGGAGAACTTACCTGACATCACTGAGAAAGAGCAAGACGAGATGGCTAGTACGGCGGCATCCGACTTTGTGTAGATGCCACACAAAGTCGGATGCCGCTGTACTAGCCATCTCGTCTTGCTCTTTCTCAGTGATGTCAGGTAAGTTCTCCTTTCATGCTGTCTAGCCTGTTGAGGGACCCCCGTATAAAAAATCTCAAGGGGAATGACCTGTACTGGGTGGCAACACTACTAGACCCTCGGTATAAGCACAAAGTGGCGGAGATGTTTCCACATCACCAGAAGGCAGAAAGGATGCAGCACTTGCAGAACAAGCTGTCAACTATGCTTTACAGTGCATTTAAGGGTGATGTCACAGCACAACGGAATAAAGGTGCCACTGCCAGTAATCTTCCTCCTCCTCCCATGACCACGCAGGCAAGGACAGGATGCACCAGCGATCTCATGGTGATGTTGGACATGCAGACATTCTTTACTCCAACGCCTCTCCTTAGCCATTCCGGATCCACCCTCCACCAACACAGGTAGCCGACTACTTGGCCTTAAGTGTGGATGTAGACACTCTGAGCAGCGACGAACCCCTGGACTACTGGGTACACAGGCTTGACCTCTGGCCAGAGCTGTCACAATTTGCCATCCAACTTCTGTCTTGCCCTGCCTCAAGCGTCCTGTCAGAAAGGACCTTCAGCGCAGCTGGAGGCATTGTCGGTGAGAAGAGAAGTCGCCTAGGTCACAAAAGTGTTCAGTACCTCACCTTTATCAAAATGAATGAGGCATGGATCCCGGAGGGCTACTACCTGCCCGAAGACTAAGTCAGTCCCCACACACAGCATCTTTGCCTGCACGCCGTGTGACTGCCTTCTCCGCCACCACCAACAGGGTCCAGGACTCCAGGTGGATTCCTGAATTTTTAAGGCCGAGCGGCCGCGATAATAATTTTTCTGGTGCGTGTACATGCCTGCCTAATTTTTCTGGCTGCACTGCAGCTGCAATAACAAAACAAAAGGCATGTACATGTGTCAATTCCCCTTCGTGATCGTTATCTTGCTGTGGTGAAGGGGCTTGCGTATCACAATGAAGCAATGACCGGCTAAATGAGTGTCTTGGGGTTGGGGGGGGGGGGCACACCTGACCCCAGAAGATAATATGGTCATTGCTTCATTGTGAACAGACCAAATTCGATCAGCTGGACACTCAGTCACTGTTGTTCTGTCATTCAGCTACCTCAGCCCAACCATATGGGCTTGAAAACCACCATCGCCTGCACTCTCGCCATGGTGCCATGGCTGTCACTACACAAACAGCTGTTTGCGGTGCGTTATACAGAGAGTTTAGTCTGTCAGTGTGAAGCAGTACACTAATTACACTAGCTGCTTGATGTATACACATGCAAGATGTTTGAAAGCACTTTAGGCCTGCAATTTAGCAATGCAATGTGATTTCTGCCCTTAAACCCTGCTGTGCGTCAAATCCGGATTTTTCCCTGGGACTTTTGGCGTGTATCCTACTCCGCCATGCCCCCCTCCAGGTGTTAGACCCCTTGAAACATCTTTTCCATCACTGTAGTGGCCAAAATAAGTGTTTGTAGTTTTGAAAGTTCGCCTGCCCATTGAATTCTATGGCGGTTCAGAAAGTTTGCCAGTTCATGAACTTTTTTCGCATGTTCGCGTTTGAGGTTCGCGAACCAAAATCGGAGGTTCTAGACAACTCTAAAAATACACATAATTTGGCAGAGTTTCCCCCAAAATACATGTAATTAGGTAGCGTTTTCTCCCAAATATTCACATAATGTGGCAGTGTTTCCCCACAAAATACACATAATTTGGCAGTATTCCCCCGCCCCCCTCCCCACACACACAAAAAGCATAATGTAGGCAGTGTTTCCCTACAGAATACACAGAACGTGTCAACTTTACCAACAGAATATGCATAATGTGGCAGCTTTTCCTACCCCCAAAATATGCATAATATGGCAGTGTACCCTGCCACTCCAATCTAAATGTGCGTATCTAATGGGGTCTTCTGAGAGTCTCTGATGGGGTCTTCTGAGAGTCTCTGGGGAATATAACACAAAGAAAGAAATAGGAAGAGACTCCCTGTGCACAAAAATCTATGATGCTGAACACTTACACTGTTACACAACAACTCTCGTAGGATGGCTGATAAAGTTATACAACATAAAACAGCAAAGCAGTTCTAAATGGCAGAGCTGCCTTTTATACATGGGCTGCCAGTAAGTACAAGCCTACAGTGCCTATAGATAAATCCGGCCCTGTTCATGCACAAGACAGACAAGACAAATAACATTTATATTGTATTTTTCTCCTGGAGGACTCAAAGCCCTTGAGCCGCAAATCTAGGGCGTGCTCAGTAGGCAGCAGCAATAGGACTCCTTAGCCCAAGGACTCCTTACTGGTGGTAAGCCCATGCTGAGCACGGGCTATGCCGCCGGAAGGCACCGCTCAGGCCCCGCTGGGCCGATTTGCATAATTTTTTTTTGCTCTGCTAGCTGCGTGTGCAATGCGATCGCCGCCGCTACCCGCCGATCCACTGCTATTCATCGCGCCGCGGCCGCCCCCCCCCCCAGGCCCGTGCGCTGCCTGGCCAATCAGTGCCAGGCAGCGCTGTGGGGTGGATCGGAGTCCCCTTTAACGTCACGACGTCGATGACATCGGTGACGTCATCCCGCCCGTCGCCATGGCGACGGGGGAAGCCCTCCAGGAGATCCCGTTCTTTGAACGGGATCTCCTGATCTCCGTTCGCCGGAAGCGATCGGAGGGGCTGGGGGGATGCCGCTGAGCAGCGGCTATCATGTAGCGAGACTTTGTCTCGCTACATGAAAAAGAAAAAGAAAACGGATTTGCTGCCCCCTGGCGGATTTTTAGCAAACCGCCAGGATGGTTAACAGAAAGAGCCAATATTCAAACCCAGGTCTCCTGTGTCAGAGGCAGTGAGCCCTTAAAGAGACACTGAAGCGAAAAAAATATATGATATAATGAATTGGTTGTGTACTATGAATAATTACTAGAAGATTAGCAGCAAATAAAATATTCTCATATTTTTATTTTCAGGTATGTAGTGTGTTTTCTAACATTGCATAATTCTCTAATATGTGAAGATTACACAACACTCAGCATTCAAAATGATTCTTTCAGAGCAGTCAGTGAACTAATGACCTCTCCTCTGGCAATGAAAAAGTAAATAGTTAAGGAACAGTTGAGATAATAAAAGTCAGAAAACAGCCCTCTCCACGACTTTGAAAGTCGTAGAGATTAATGGCTTTTTTGTATAGAGATAACAACTGGAGTTTCTTAACTCTTCCTGTACTGGAAACAATTGGACTGATGTATCTGATCTTAATGTTTTATTTCTTAGCTGTACTACACATACAAATAATAATATCATCATTTTTTTTTTCGCTTCAGTGTCTCTTTAAAGGGAACCTAAACTGAGAAGGATGTGGATTTTTCCTAAAAAAATACCAGTTGCCTGACTCTCCTGCTGATCCTGTGTCTCTAATACTTTCAGCCACAGCCACTCAACAAGCATGCAGATCAGGTACTCTGCATTTTGAATATATTAAAAGCTTGAAACATAAAATCAAAACTAAATTTCAAAATTACTCCCCAAGCTGCAGCTGCTCAACCTGCTCAACCTGCACTACTACGAATGTAAAGGTAGCTATACATCTAGCGATGATGGGCAGTTTCGACCAAGAGACAAATCTCTCTCTGATCGAATCTGAATAGAGAGAGATCTGTCAGCTCTGTCTGAAATCTCTCGGGAATCAGCCATGTCCGCCACCTGCTGTTGCCCCCCTAATGTATAAATGTACTCCATGTTTGTGCAGTTATACATTACTGGTCCTATGTCGTCTACAGTGCAGTGCTCATCCATCCTCAGACATCCCCGAAGGTTATTGTATTGGATTCAATATAAAAAATTAGTTTGCCGCCAGATGTTGATGACGCTGCGTGATCCTGGATCATCAACACCAATCGCCAGGGCACATGTCACTATCGGAGGTACATGACAAGGGATCAGCATGCCACTGGTGAGTATAAGTTCCCCAAGTATAGGTAGCCAAGTATAATGTCCCTCAGTAAAATGTAGCCAGCTATAGGTGCTGCAGTATAGGTTAGCCAGCTAAATGAGCCGCAGTACAGGTTAGCCAGCTACAGGTACCACAGTACAGGTTAGCCAGCTATAGTTATCACAGAATATGTTAGCCAGCTATAGGTGCCACACTACAGGATAGCAGCTATAGGTGCCACAGTACATGTTAGCCAGCTATAGGTGCCACAGTACAGGTTAGCCAGCTATAGGTGCCATAGTACATGTTAGCCAGCTATACGTGCCGCAGTGTAGGTTAGCCAGCTATAGGTGCCACAGTACAGGTTAGCCAGCTATAGTTGCCACAGTACAGGTTAGCCAGCTATAGGTGCCGCAGTATAACTTAGCTAGCTATAGATACCCCAGTATAGATGTCCGCCTCCCCTCAGCAATCCCCCTGCCTGCAGTGATTCCCCCCATTTTCCCTCCCTCCACAGTGATAGCAGGTGGGAGGCCAGTGTTAGTGATCCACCCTGCGGTGGTTCCCCCCTATCTCCCTCCAAAGCGATAGCAGGCGAGTGACCGGTGCTGTTAATCTCTGTGCCTCTCACACATGCCGATCGCACCACCAGCTTAAGTCTTCTCTGTCCACAGTACCAGGGCGCTGCTTAATGACATCATCAGCACCAGCCGATTGCCTGCTATCGCTGCAGAGATAGGGAGGGCAGGGTGGGAGCTGCTGCAGGGGAGGGATCACTAGCACCGGCCGCTCACCTGCTATCGAGGGAGGTGGGGCTATCACTGCAGGGAGGGGGATCGCTGGGGGGCACGTATACTGGGGTATCTATCGCTAATTAACATATACTGAGACACTTATAGCTAGGTACCTTATCCTAGGGGGGAAAGGTGGCCAGTGAAAGGGGACGAAGCCAGCAGAAGCGCCACAATCACATGTGGTGAGTGCCTGTTACTTTTCCCGTCATGGTGACGAGCATACCGCTTTGATCTTAAATGCCAGGGAGGTTAACCATTACACTATCCAGCCCCTGCTGAGGACCCCTTTTATGACTGCTACACTGCCTCTGTTTGCTCATGCATGAAGGTGATGATTTCATTGTGTGTGTCAAAGTTATTCTAGAAACTGGCCAGGATTGCCAGGCTGTTCTTCACCAATGCTGTTATGGGGTTGGGATCACATGAGAGGAAAGCAGAGTCCAGCAAATGCCATGGTGCAAAGACAGAAGACAGAACTGCAGGTAAGGACCAGGAAAATCCTGCATGGCGCTAAAGAAAAAGAGGCAGGGTTTTGAAGGCAGGCAAGTGCACATTTTGTAATGATAGTAGGGCCCCATCCCCCTTCTTCATTAGGCCTATTGCTACAGTCCTGTAAGTGCAATATAAACAAGGTACACGTTGTCACAAGAGCCCTCAGTGGCTGACCGCACTTAGCCTTCTAAACGGTGCCAGCGCACAGATCGTGCGAACTCTGGTCGCAGTCAATGCGCAGGAACCGTTAAGAATTAGCCGCAGACAACTCAGAAGGGAGCCTGTGAGACACGGGTAATTACAACGTCACCTACTGGTTCAGAGTAAACTGCCACCACCGCGGTTACTATGGGACCGTGGGGCCCACTAACTGACTGACTAATCCTGCGAATAAAACGGTTAAACACACGATATTCTGTCTAGCCAACAACAAACAAACAGTAGCGTATCTTCAGAGACCCGGGATCAGTTCTGTGTGTGCTGATAAGCAGGGTAGCGGAAAGTGAATGACTTGGAGAAAGTCGTTTATTCACGCAATATAAATAATTAATATATACAGACAATTTATTAAAAATCACAATTATTAAGACAGTAATAGCCAGTATGAAAAATAAAAGAAGGGAGAAAAATACTTAGTTCCTGGAAAGATGTCCTTATTGTGGGAAGAATCATAAAGTTCTTGGTTTCAAAGTCCAGAGTTCAGAGTTCAGACCAGGTGGATGCCAGCATATCCTTAAGCTGGCATCTGATGAGTGCAAGATGGTTCAGTGTGGAGGACACTGAGTTTGGGTCCTCAGCCATTCTTATGCCCCTGCTTCAGTAGGAGGGAGTGAGGGCGGGGAGCCATACACCCCCTTCAAAGATGAGATGAGCCCTCCCCTTGTACTGGGGCTAGAAATCATATCTACCCATATATGGGCTCTATCTCACAGAACCGTACAGGTCAGGGCAGATTTATTAACATTTTCAGGTCTGTCTCGATTTACCCAGCGCCCTGATACCAGACATGAGGGGTGGGACCCCTGTGGTATCATCAGGGCCTTTTCAAACTGCCTAACTGGCAGTCCTTACCTCAGAATGTTCTGAAACTTCCTCAGAACCAGCACCGGGGCTCATGCTACACTTCCCCCACGTTTGGCGAAGCTGCCATCTCAGGAACCCCAGAAATATGACAGATCTGGGAAGTTATGGATTTGCTATGAGACTCAGGTTATTCCCAGGCAAAGGCTCTTTGAAGTTTGGAGCAGCCAGCGAGGTGTCGCCTCCCCTGCTGGGAATGACCCAGTGGGTCTGGCTTTTAGCCCAACTAGATTGCTCCTGCCATGGTGCTTGTCACCTTATACCTGATGGATGGGCCATCAGCACAGCTTGAAGCCAGGGACTCTCTGGGGCAGATTAGGCTCAGGCTCATTAGCATATCAAAAGAGCCAGCCAGCCTTTGGAATGGTGCTCTCTTTGCTAAGAAAAGGACTTCAGCTGTCCCTACACACTCAACCCAGATTGTATCGTTTTGAAGCGCAATCGATGCAGGGATCGAGTGCGATCGTTCTTTTCTTCACGGGCGGTTCCAGGACGCGCCTGCGTCCCCACAATCGTCCGTGACAGCCCTCCCCCTTGTCCGTGGCTTAGCCACTCATCCGCAAGATGTGTGGCGGCGCCGCTAACCTGGCTGACGGGCCTCGAGTTGCCGGTACGGCGGGAAAACCTATTGGAGCCTGTGGCTCGGTTCCCCTGGACCGGTCGCGGTCTGCTACCCTCAGGGTTGACCCAACATGGACCGTTCTGGACAGGGCGTTTGCGCCACTGCAGTCGGACGTGGTGTCTGCCAGGACTGCTGACAACGGGCAGTGGGTTGGTTAGGTCAACAGCCAGCCCACGCAGGGTTCCCCTGCTGAGTGGCTGTGGACCTAAGGGAACCCCGCGGGAATCCCTGGACCTTCCCAGCTCCTGACAGACGGCACATGCCCTGCAGTAGTTGGCTACATCCCTGTTCATCCGGGGCCAATAAAACTGTTTCCGAATACCGGCGAGTGTCTTGCGGACACCCGAGTGCCCTGTCAGAGGATTACCATGTGCGGATTTCAGCACATGTCCCCTGAACGCACTAGGGACCACAAGCCACTTGGTATCCGCGTGGGATCTACCTGTAGGGGGCTGTACAGACTCACTGTACAGTCTCCCACCTTCCCAGTACACCTTGAAAGCGGCCCCGTTTGCGAGGGGCTCAGCGGCTTGCTGCCTGAGCACCTCCAGGCTCGGGTCACTTTGTAGTGCGGCTGAGAATATGGCGCTGTCAGTTTCAGCCAACTGGCTCATGTCACACGAGGCCAGCGGCTGAAAGGTCTCATCCCTGCGGTCAGAGGAGGGGGAGGAGGCCGGAACCCCCTCCACCTGTTCTGAGCTCGGGTTCTGAGCAGTGCAGCTGCGCGGTACTGCTAGCACAGGTACACTGTCAGAATGGCACAGACGGGCATTACTCAAATCATCATTGCATGCAGTAATGACATTGACAGGTATAGACATTTTTTCATTACAGACAGGTTGTACAAGAAACTCAGGTACAGTTACAGCATCATCACAACAGACAGTCTGTACCTCAAACTCAGGTGCCTTTGAAGCAGACACTATTGAACCTGGTACCCTTGAACTGGGCACATTCAACCCAACTCCCCCTGGTGCTCCCCCAAGTGTATAAAGTACCTGGTGGTGGGTGGAGAGTCCGTCTCCTTCCGTGAGCGACAAGGCGGTCGTGGCAGGTTCATAGTAGGACACAAGCTTGCCCAAATCAGTCCCCAGCAACACAGGGACTGGGAGATCCTTCATAACCCCAACAACCCTTTCTTGGATTCCTAATCCCCAATCAAGCTTCACTGTCGCGTGGGCTATGTGAAAAAGGGTGCCCTCTACTCCAGTAAGGGCAAGGGATCGGCTGGAGCTGATGCTCTCCTTTGGCACAAGGTGTGAGTGAACTAACGTGATGTCAGCTCCGGTGTCTCGAAATCCGGTGACAACTTTGCCGTTCACTCTAACAAATTGCTGCTGGTCGGTTCGGTCGCGGATTTCCTGTCCGCGTGCAAACAGGACAAAATCTGATGATCCAGGCTGTGGTTCGCTGGCGGGTTGCCTCTGCTGTGGGTGAGGTGCAGGTGATGCAGATGATCCAGGTGCTGGTGGTGTCTGTCTCCGCTCCGGACAGTCGAATTTCATGTGTCCGGGCTGGCGGCAGTAGTGACAGGTGACCTCTCCAGGCGCTGCAGGCCTGGGTGCAGCAGCTGCGCTGGGTGGCCTCTGTGGCGGACGGCTCACAGGGGCAGGAGGGTCTGCCGAGGTATGGGGCTGACCTCCTCTCCAGCTGGATGGGACAGTTCTGCGGGTATCAGCCACCCGGGTAGTTGCAAAAGTCTCAGCAAGGTCTGCAGCGACCGTGGCTGAAGCCGGCCTGCGTTCTAACACAAACTGTCGTACATCAGCAGGGCAAATGTTCAGAAATTGTTCGAGGACTATCAAGTCCTCCAGGACATCATAAGACCCTTTGGTGAGGCCTAGTGTCCACTGGCGGAGTGTGGTGAGCAAGCTGCTGGCCACATCTCGGTACGAATCAGAAGACTTTTTCTGCCAGGCTCTGAACTTTTTCCGATAGGCTTCTGGCGTCAGCTGGTACTTAGTAATGATAGCGTCTTTTATAGCAGCATAATCATTATCCTTCTCCGCAGGCAATTCTGCGAAGGCATCAAGCGCTTTGTAGCGCAGCAAAGGTGTCAGATGTCTGGCCCACTGGTCTTGGGACAGACGATACTGACGGCATGCTTTTTCAAAAGACCGCAAAAACAAGTCAATGTCTGTGTCTTTTTCAATATTAGCAAATTTAAATTTTGCACTTACGGGTGCTGCAGCTCCTTCAGCAGGGAGGCTGGGCGGTGAACTCCGGCTGGCCTGTTGCACTTTTGCCATGTTTAGCTCATGCTGTCGTTGGCGCTCCCGTTCTCGCTCCCGCATTTGGCGCTCCTCACGCATGTACTGCAGGTACTTGTCCAGGTCAGTGTCCATCAGCTTTTGTAACGCCTGCTGCATTAGCGGATCAGTACAAACGGACAGTCCAGTACTGGCCGGTTCCAGGCGAGTACTTTCAGAAACTCTGGGATTGGGGTCCACACTGACATTCTCCGGCGTAACTGTTGATGCAGGGCCCTCAGGATGCACAACCTCTGTACGGTCAGGAGTCTCAGTCTCTGGTTCCCCTCGATTGTCAGATGGGCTGGTATCCACTTCAGCGGACACTCCCGGCTCCCGCAGTTGCTGGGTATCCCATTGAAACAATTCCGTTACCAGGTCCTGTTGTTTCTTGCGGCCGACCTCAATGCCTCTCTCTTGGCAAAGATTTTGCAGGTCCGCCAGGCCCATTTTCTTGTAGTTCCCGGACATTTCCATGCCAAATAAAATAAAACTTTTGGGGAGGGGTACTGGCTACACAGTCTCTCTGTATATATAAAAAATATATTGCCTTCCAGCTACACCAACGAATTAGTTTGTTTCTCGATAGCGCTAGCGCTATCGTAGATACTTTCAGCACAACACAGGTCCCACCCGCTGCCTAACACTGTCACAAGAGCCCTCAGTGGCTGACCGCACTTAGCCTTCTAAACGGTGCCAGCGCACAGATCGTGCGAACTCTGGTCGCAGTCAATGCGCAGGAACCGTTAAGAATTAGCCGCAGACAACTCAGAAGGGAGCCTGTGAGACACGGGTAATTACAACATCACCTACTGGTTCAGAGTAAACTGCCACCACCGCGGTTACTATGGGACCGTGGGGCCCACTAACTGACTGACTAATCCTGCGAATAAAACGGTTAAACACACGATATTCTGTCTAGCCAACAACAAACAAACAGTAGCGTATCTTCAGAGACCCGGGATCAGTTCTGTGTGTGCTGATAAGCAGGGTAGCGGAAAGTGAATGACTTGGAGAAAGTCGTTTATTCACGCAATATAAATAATTAATATATACAGACAATTTATTAAAAATCACAATTATTAAGACAGTAATAGCCAGTATGAAAAATAAAAGAAGGGAGAAAAATACTTAGTTCCTGGAAAGATGTCCTTATTGTGGGAAGAATCATAAAGTTCTTGGTTTCAAAGTCCAGAGTTCAGAGTTCAGACCAGGTGGATGCCAGCATATCCTCAAGCTGGCATCTGATGAGTGCAAGATGGTTCAGTGTGGAGGACACTGAGTTTGGGTCCTCAGCCATTCTTATGCCCCTGCTTCAGTAGGAGGGAGTGAGGGCGGGGAGCCATACACCCCCTTCAAAGATAAGATGAGCCCTCCCCTTGTACTGGGGCTAGAAATCATATCTACCCATATATGGGCTCTATCTCACAGAACCGTACAGGTCAGGGCAGATTTATTAACATTTTCAGGTCTGTCTCGATTTACCCAGCGCCCTGATACCAGACATGAGGGGTGGGACCCCTGTGGTATCATCAGGGCCTTTTCAAACTGCCTAACTGGCAGTCCTTACCTCAGAATGTTCTGAAACTTCCTCAGAACCAGCACCGGGGCTCATGCTACACTTCCCCCACGTTTGGCGAAGCTGCCATCTCAGGAACCCCAGAAATATGACAGATCTGGGAAGTTATGGATTTGCTATGAGACTCAGGTTATTCCCAGGCAAAGGCTCTTTGAAGTTTGGAGCAGCCAGTGAGGTGTCGCCTCCCCTGCTGGGAATGAGCCAGTGGGTCTGGCTTTTAGCCCAACTAGATTGCTCCTGCCATGGTGCTTGTCACCTTATACCTGATGGATGGGCCATCAGCACAGCTTGAAGCCAGGGACTCTCTGGGGCAGATTAGGCTCAGGCTCATTAGCATATCAAAAGAGCCAGCCAGCCTTTGGAATGGTGCTCTCTTTGCTAAGAAAAGGACTTCAGCTGTCCCTACACACTCAACCCAGATTGTATCGTTTTGAAGCGCAATCGATGCAGGGATCGAGTGCGATCGTTCTTTTCTTCACGGGCGGTTCCAGGACGCGCCTGCGTCCCCGCAATCGTCCGTGACACACGTAGATCCAGAATCATCAGAATTTTATCTAGTGAACTAAGAGGAAACTAAAGCATAACCAACAGCGTAAAGGGCAATTTGTAATGCAGCTTACGGCACTGCAGTGCACCACCTATAGGATGTTTACAGTGCTACAGGTGCATTACAGTATTATGGCATTGTGACACACTGCATGCCGTACATTACCACAAAACATGCTTGTTAACAGCTACAGTGAAACATACTTTTCATTGGCTGTATGTTTTACTGTGCATGGCACAATGCACCGCACTGCGGATCCACATGGATCCATCACATTGCACTAAAAAAGTGTACCATTACAATATAAATACATTGCGTTAGCAATCCAATTGTCTAAATTAACACACAAGAATGCCCCAGTGTCTAACAAGGAAGTACACAAAGCATTCGATTAGTATAATCACCACAGCTTCATAGAGAGAAGTAAGATTTCAGAAACTGTTTAGTCTAACCACAAAGAGTTATGAGATTCACTTCTTCTTTACAATGTCATCATCATAGAAAGGGGAAACATACAAAAAGGTTTTAAAGGTAAATTCCACTTTTGTTTAAATTTTTTTTTTTTGTAAAATTTGTCAAGTCAGACCAGGATTCAAATTTCACTTTGCAAATATGTCATCAGCACTGCAGATCAGAAATCTCTCTCAACATTTGCCATGCAAAGCATATTATAAATTTCAAGCATCCTTTTTTATCATTTTATTTATTAATTTGCATTTCAAATGTTCACAGATATCCCCTACTTTGAAAGTATATGCCTGACAGATCAATTGTGCAGAGCTGTTTTATGTACTTATATATACTTTGAATGCTAATACTGCACGTTCCAAACTCCTATTCTAGATTGAATGGGAGAACGACTGTTGTACTACTGTAGATACAATGTTTGGACACTGTAACGCTAGATACACACTATACAATTTTCTTGCTGATGAACGAATTACGTCGATGGCTGCCTCACCAACAAAATCCGCCGTTATCCTCAGATCTTCCAGGGAAGCAATCAACTCTTCCTTACTTACTTCGTCCATTAATCCTTGGTGTACGTTATCTGTCCACGCTCTAATGGCTTTCCCCACTGAAGTGAGTGCTATGGACGGTTTACATGCACCCCCACAATCTGTATATATCTTCTTTAGATCAAGATCTAATTTCCTGTCTAGATAGTCTTTGAAAGCAACTGAGTCCTCCTGTGGAAGTGTAACATCGATAGTCGGAGAACCGATGCATCTACTACTGGTGCATTCTCTAGAGATTTTACTCCTTCTTCCGGAAGTGGATATAGCTTTGAAAACATGTTGGCCAGAGGCGGTCTCTTTTCAGTGCGTTGCCACTCATCACGGGTTAGTTCCTGTATCTCCTCCATCATAGGAAAAGCCATTTTAGTTTTTGTGAGATGCTTGTAGTAGCTCTTTTTCGGTTTCTTAGAATCTTCTTGCATTTCACCATCCTCCCAACTTATGGCTTCTCTCACTGCCCTAACATAGGGTTACACTAATGCGAAATCGAATCCAACTTCAAATTCAGTTTCCTGAAGCGCAGCCGCTGACGTAGAAGGGTGGTCATGTGTGACCATTTGAGATGATAGAGTTGGTATCTTACCCATGTATTCTTGAATGGAGCCTTGAACCGCCTTTTGTATAATTTCTGATACGTCAATGGGTTCTGAGACAGTGTCCTTTCCTAAATCGCGAAAGCAATCTGCGAATACTAATTTCCCTGGTACAACAGGCTGTACGCAGTCCCAGCAGAGTTTTTCTTGATTAACATATAATGGAGATCTCGATCTTGACTTAGTCTTCTTGTGCGATTTACTATGCTTCGACTTGCGTCTGGGGGATCCGTCTCTTGAGTCAGCTCTATCCTTTGAGCGCTGTCTCGTAGGTGAATTTGAGGAATGCCTTTTGTTGCGTGACCTCGTGCTTCCACTAGAAAAGAAAAAAAATAATTGCAGCAATGAGCACTCCTTTATCATCATTTTTTTTTAAACCTACCTGACACCCCCAAGGAGAATGCACATGCAAATGTCTTGCACCACAATGACCTTCTCACCTATCCATGAGATGAGGGAAAAAAGAAAACCATGTGTGCCACGAACCTCCAGCGCGCACAGCCTGCAGCCACCATAATCAGAGAAAGTTTTGATTAACTAAGCTGTGTCTGAACTTCCGGTCGACGCATGAGCCAATGAGGCTAGGCGGAAGTGACGTCTTGCGTCCCGCTTCCTGAATCGCGCCCTGCGTTCCACTGCGAGTGCCAGAAATCTTTAAGATCCTGGAGCGCACGCCACTGAAAGCCGCTCCGCTCATCCGGTAAAGCAATGCTAAGAAAGGGTTAAGGACGCCTGCCTTGACCGCACTATTAGTACGGTAAGATTATCAGATGCCGTACTGCAAACTTAACACCTTTAGTGTTCTCTAGTTCCAGCAGCAGATGATATACATTAATACCCCCAAGAACCAGCAGAACAGGGTTTTTTGCCAAATCCAAGCCCATTTAGAGCTTGTCCGAAGGCCTTGCAGCAGAGGAGGCTAGCCTGCGCGAGGGTCACAAGATGCGACCAGTAAGGGGGAAAAATAAAAATGTTTGCAGGACTAAAGCCTGCTGTCCTGTGAGATGAGGGACCAGGAAAAAAGACATAGGGGAAGGGAACTGGCAAAACACTTATAGTTAACATGTCCTATGGGGTATTAGGGGGCGGGGCCAATACCATTCGTGTTGCCATGGAGGCAGGGGGAAAGAAAGGTTACACGGTTTCTGGGAAGCATATCTAGTGATCTTAAAGCATTTTCTGTGAGCGTATCATAAGCATAAATATTAATTTCAAATAGTAGTGCTCTCCTCTTTTTCAAGGGTAATATACAATGTGAACAATGTAGACTAGAATATAGATAATAAAACAGAAACCAGTCAACTATGTCAGATATCATAAGTGGTCCAGCAAGCCTGAATTCCATTAAAGAATACCAGAGCCGAAAAATCCTAGGAAAATGGGGGGGGAGAAGTAAATAATGTCACCTATGCCGATGCCTACCGCTCCCCACTGCCCCCTACAATTACCTTATCGCATTCCGGCATCTTTTTGTAACTCGCTGTTGTTGGGGTGACTGCGCAGGTGCTGGCCGGGCTGCCTGTAGCCAGGAGAGCACTGTGCATGCTTATGACACAATGTGGCTGGCGAAGTGACGGGCGGCATACGCATGTGCAGTGCACTCCAGGCCCCGGGCAGCCTGGCCACTGCCTGCGCGGAAGCCCAGCTTTGGCGACTTACAAAAAGATCTTGGGGTGCGATAACGTAATTGCAGGGGCAGAGAGAATGGGGGGAGAGATAGCCATCGGCACAGGTGACATTATATGCTTGCTCCCATCCCTCAACCCCCCCCCCCCCTTCCTAGGATTTTTGGCTCTGGCATCTTTTATGTAAAAACTGTTTGCAACTCATCTGGAAATATTGTAGCCTTCACCTAGGTTGTATCCATTGGCGTAGCTAAGGAGCAAGTTTTACATTGGGCCCTCCAAAATCACTCTATATGTAACAATTGATAAACCTGCCAAGGGCAATTACAGAGTCAGAGGTGCAAGAAGGGGATGAGGAACAATTTATTAATGATTACTACTATTCAAAGCATCTATAAAAGTGATTTAGGACCCAAGGGCCCCAGTGCGATCACAACCTCTGCATTCCCTATTGCTACGCCACTGGTTGTATCAAAATATAGTGGATGTTGGGTGATAAACTCAAGCTGTCCTAAAATAACTAAAATTTAAAATCTTGATGAAGATCTTGCACAGAACAAGAGCCAGCTAATACCTATACCTCTCAATAAATGTCACTATGATGTGATGTCACCCAAGCGAGGTCAGTAAATCTCAGCTACATATGAACAGACATTTTTTATTGAATCCACTTATGATCCACCCCCTCAGTGATTTAATAAATAATCATGGGGCCCTCCAGCAAAATTTGATGGAATTCTTTATGCTCAAATGCCCCTCCTCTTGCCTTCCAGGGAGTCCTTCATGGCGAGGGGGCCACTCGGCTGGAGTCATTCGTGCTGCGGATGCCAATCTGCACACTGACTCAGGATTATGGATTATTAGCAGCAATTAAAAACTTTTGAATTTACTTGGAGTATCGAGCTCTACTTATCATATAACAAGGGTAGCCACCTTGAGTCCCCCAACCATAACAAGTGCGGCCAAGATAATTCCTGTTCTGGATGGGACCCATTAAAGGGACGGAAGGTGAGAAGTTGGGGCTACCTCAGGCCCTCTGTGGCTGTAAGGACTGCCCTGTCCCCTCTAGAGATGTTTGGAGATTTTTAAATATGACTTTGTAATTGCAAATCAAGGCAGCTATGTGCACTGCTGCTTATCAGGAACTATAGCATCTCTATATGTGCTTAAAGAGAACCTGAACTGAAAATAAACAGTCAAAATAACCATACATAGGTCATACTTACCTCCCATCTAGTCCACTACTCTATCGCTTTATCCTCTCCTGCATTCCATTTGTCCACTGTGATTAATAACTTTCTCCAACCTCCATTTTAAAGTGGAACTGAAATAAGAGGTATACGGAGGCTGCCATATTTATTTCCTTTTAATCAATACCAGTTGCCTGGCAGCCCTGCTGGTCTATTTCTCTGCAGTAGTATCTGAATAACACCAGAAACAAGCATGCAGCTACTCTTGTCAGATCTGACTTTAAAGAGAATCTGTATTGTTAAAATCGCTCAAAAGTAAACATACCAGTGCGTTAGGGGACATCTCCTATTACCCTCTGTCACAATTTCGCCGCTCCTCGCCGCATTAAAAGTGGTTAAAAACAGTTTTTAAAAGTTTGTTTGTAAACAAACAAAATGGCCACCAAAACAGGAAGTAGGTTGATGTACAGTATGTCCACACATAGAAAATACATCCATACATAAGCAGGCTGTATACAGCATTCCTTTTGAATCTCAAGAGATCATTTGTGTGTTTCTTTCCCCCATGCACTGAAGTTTCAGGCTGCTCTTTTCTTCTTGCAAACAGCTTTGCCCTTGTTTGTAATTCCTCAGTATGTGAAAGCCCAGCCAGCTCAGAGGACGATTTATCCAGCTTATTAGAGCAGCTTCTCTCTTCTCTCTTATCTAAATAACACACAGGCAGTGTGCATAGAGGGGCCAGAAAGGGTGAGTTCATAGCAGAACCACAACACTGAAGAACTTGGCAGCCTTCCAGACACAGGCCGACAAGTCTGACAGGGGAAAGATACATTGATTTATTACAGAGACTGTCATAGTAGAAAGTGCTGCAGTTACCCAGAACACATTAGAATAGCTTTTGGAACATGTAGGATGATAAAAAACAGGATGCAATTTTTGTTACGGAGTCTCTTTAAAGTATGAAACACCTGATCTGCTGCATGCTTGTTCAGGGGCTATGGCTAATAGTATTAGAGGCAGAGGATCAGCAGGGCTGCCAGGCAACTGGTATTGCTTAAAAGGAAATAAACATGGCAGCCTCCATATGCCTATCTCTTCAGTTCCCCTTTAAAAATGGCCATTACCCCCTAACAGCTTCCTGGTCAGCACACTGTTAAACTGTAATATCGCCCACTTGAGCCATAGGGAAATATGGACATTACCTTGCACATTCAGTTGTAACTGACAGCTGCTGATATATAACTGACAGCAACTGGTATATTTCAATTCTCACAAAATATTGTCAGAACCGGAAGGGATCACTGTAAGAAGAAAATGGTGAGCCTCTGAGAGGAACGGACGGTGAGGTAAGTATGTAATATTAATTTGCAGCTGCGTCATGTGTTTATTTTAAATATTTTTTCTCACTTCAGGTTCCCTTTAATGAACAATGTGCATATATGAATGTAATTCATAGGCGGTGTGTTTTCTTGTTTATGCATCAGTACAACCCTTTCAGTCAGCCTTAAACGGATGAAACAATATCCGTTATCAGAGCAAATCTTCAGCCTACAGAAACCACCACAGGAAGGAATGGCTGTAACGCTCAAGTTTTGGTTAGCATAGAGCACAAACATATACTGTATCTATTTTAGAGCATATATGAGGCTGCATTCAAGTTATACAAAAATAACTAATTCAGTAACAAGCAGACTTCTATGGAGCCACGTATGTCTGTTTTAACTCCTATCTTAATGATTTTGCTGTCTACTTTATCTTCATCTTTATCTACTTTATCTTTATTAGATTAAAAGAAAATTGGATGACCAAAGTTTTGCACTAATTTAGCAGTAAATTATACCCATAAATCCACAAATTTGTGTAATTAGCACATATATTAATTTTCTTTGTATGATTTTCCCACCCCTGCTAGCATAGCCATTGGTTTAAGTATACCTGAAGCAAACAAAAAAACAATAAAAATGTAATATTTACCTACATAGTAGGAAGAATCTGGATGTTTCAGAAGCTTCCCGGATCCTCCTGCAGCCTACCATTCCAATGTTGGGATCCCTGACACATATTCTCTTTTTCTTCTTATAAAGTATATTTTATTCACGCACGTTTTATGAAAAAGGGCAAAGCATAATATAAATTCATGAATCTTGTGACAGTATTACCCCAAGGCATACAAGTCAATGCAGGAAAGATGCATGACTCATAGACGTTATGGGGCCTCAAATAACCCCATAAATAATACAGACATGCAATATCCTAGGAAACCATATAGAACAAGGGAAAGAAAAACATAACATAAACGTGAACATACATCAGATACAGAAATGTAATAGTCAAGGTTTGTCATCAAGAATCTCAGTGAAACTCTTGGTTACAGAAAATAGCAGTAGTAACCATCATATCATGATAATACCAGTGATGATAGGCATAATAGCGCCTCCAACAGAGCTATTCATGGAGCACATGATAGCGTGAGAAGTTATTGTCCTTAGTTTGGAAGTCAATCCACAGAGCCCATGTGAGAAAATGTTTATCAAAAGTACCCTTTTGGAGATAGGTAATCTCCTCATATTACATAGAGTTAATTGCAAGAAACCATTCCATGAAGTGGATCTGAGGTGAACTTTTACACATTGCATAATTGTGTTCCTTTCCTATTGTTTATAGGGCATTCCTCAAGCCAAATACTTTTTTATTTTTGTTTTAATACTCGAATTCCCTATAAACTAAAAAAGCCACGCCCACGGGTTTTCAGAGAGCCTTGGCAGTAGCAAGGGCTCATGGGAGCTCAGTCTGGGCAGGAGGAGGGGGAGGTGTTACTAGCCATTGATTGCAGAGGCAGAGGGGAGGAGGGAGGAGGAGAGGGGATTAGGCTGATGGCTCAAGATACAGATAAGCCTGCCTCTGTGTAATGTTTACAAACAACATGGCTGCTGTCATTGTATCACAGGAATAAATAATCATATTCTATTAAAACTGTTTGCAGCTAGATTTGCTGTGTAAACCATCTAAACTTTAGATACGATATATAGAAAAGTTACTTGTTATAGTTAGTTTTTCATCTCGGAAGACCTTCAATGATTGCGTCATTATGAAGGTCAATACAATTATTCCTTCAGGCTGAAGTACAAAAACCTGCAGCCTTGCTGTAAGAAAGAGTTATATTGACCTGGGGTGTAGTGTCCCGCAAAGCCGCCCCCGAAGACCCCGCATCACTCCATTTCTGGTGCCTGGCCCCGCCTCCCAGAGCTGGGACAAGGTGCTCCAGCAACCAAGGCTGAGACACTAAAGTGTGCCCCTCCATCCTTCCCATCCCAGCCGTCACACACTTATTGCTATTAGACTAAGAGGTGCCCCAGAGTCCACAACCACCTCCAACACCTTAATCTCTAGTTATCTGGCTTGCAGTCACGGCCATGTATCCTCTTTTCTTATTTCTCTCTGCTTCAAACACAATGGAGGAATGATAGCTGGGCAAGTTGTCCTACACTAAATACAGGTACTTTGGTTGTGGGTACTAGTTAAGTGGGTGCTTGGTGCAGATAGTGGGTGCCATGTGGAGGCTGTATGCAGGTGTGAGCATTGGGGGAAATGTTAGGCCTGAGTGCAGGTACTTGATGTCATGTGAGTACTGGGTGACAACTATGGGGGAAAGGAGTGTGGGTGAATGTTGGGAGAGGTAGAGCTCAGTAGACATCAGTGTGGGTGCTGCAGGAAGGGGAAGTCATTGGGGGTGCTGGGGGAGGGAGAGGTCACTGTTGGTGCTGGGGGAGGCAGGATCACTGCAGTGCTAACGCTGAGGAGGGAGAGGTCAGTATGGGTCCTAGCTGAAGGGAGAGGTCACTGTGACTGCTGGGGGAGGGGAGAGGTCACTGCTGTCAGGAGACACCATCTTACCTGCTCCCAGACAGCTGCAGGGATGGTTACACTAGGAATCCTGTATGGGACCTCTTTACTCCAGTGTCCCAGGTGAGGAGGAGCTTCTTGAGGGTGGTGGGTGGGGCTTATTTTCCCAGCCAAAGGGGCTTTTTAATGGGTATTTTAAAAGGGGGGTGCATGGTCACCCAGAGACACCCCCCCCCCTTCCCCCGTACGTGCCTGTTTGGCAGTATTCAATAGGAAGGGAATAAGAGTTAATACTGCACTTGGTATGGTGGAACAGTATTACCCACTGATCTCTAGGTGAAGCAGTGTCAGTAACCTTCCAAATTGTAGCTAACACTGTGTCCCAGAAGTTAGTTAAAGAAGGGCAGTCCCTCCATATATGTAAATGCTCAGGAACTAAAAGAGCGAGAAAAACACAAGGACACCTGGAGCCCGTCATGGTGTATTATCGTCTGGTGATTAGCAAGGCATATAAAAGAGTTATATATACTCACAAGTGTGGGTTGTTCAAGGAGGCAACCACTCATCTTGGCATATGGGGAAGTGCCATCCCCACTCGACCTTTAGGAAGAACATGTTTGGTTGCTGTTACTTAAAAAAAACTTCACTCCACTGTATAAGTGAGGTGGAAACCCCCCTAGATAGGGTTGTATACAAACTATAGACAGTTAGGAGGTGCCCCTGGATGCAGTTAATGTATGTATCCAAATACGGAAAGGAAGTTCTCGTCCTACCTTAAACAAGGTGACTTGTGACGTATACTTTAAAAAATGAGTTTATTGTAACAGTAAGCACTTCAGACAACGCGTTTCGTGGCTTAAACTGCTTCCTCAGGTCAAATAGGGTGCTTTGCAGGGATGCCACACTGTTGGGATCTACCAATAATTCTGTAGTGAGGAAACACTCTGATTCACTGCACAGCACAGCCTGAGGGGAGATGATGCAGCAGGTGTGATGACACGTGGGAATGGCCTGTGCTCAGGGTGCAAAGCCCCACGTGGCCGGGACTCCGCATTCTGGCTATCCCAGCCTGCATGGGGGACAAGGGGTTAAGGAGGATTGGGAGGGGGGACCCCACGCTGTCTGTTTTCATGAAATGTATACAATATGTATACAGAACTCAGAATGCAGTAACCTGTACTGCAGCAGTGTCATTTTACACAGTTTAAAAAACATTTTTCCTATAAAAGTTTGAAATCGATTTGCTCAAAAAACTATAAGGTCTTTTCACAAATTTTTTTTTTTACCTTGTTTCTACTCATCTGCTTAATATACATGCCAAATTTGGTGATGATTTGGGGCTTTACAATTAACTGCGGAAGTTGGCACTATTGAATTCAATAGAAATGCATTTGGAACACGAAAATTTGGAACATGAAATTCGGTTTTCGCAATTCAATAGGAATGCATTTGGAACACGAAAATTCAGAACACGAAATTCGGTTTTCGCATGCGGTACACCGAATTTCGGCGAAATCGTAATTCAGCTGTTCCGATCAGCCCTAGTGTTGCCCCTTATTTCCTATCTACAGAGAGCGACTTCTTAATCCTGAATGGGAACAGGTCTAATCTCCTCACCTGCTGATATAGTGGTTACCTGGACGGTAACCCATGTTTGTGAGTATAAATAGATACTTGTCATATCCACATACAAGTACATACTACACTATATTGGGCTCTCGGTGTCTCTATTCTGTGTCGACTTGATCAGGATTAATAAGTTTAAGTAACAAGGGGCCCAGACAGAGTGCCAAAACCTTCACATAACATTTAATATCTCCATTAGAAAGACACTGACGTGGAAAAAAATGTTATAATGATTTGTATGTGTAGAAACATAAGTCTAATATTGTTTCCAGTACAGGAAAAGTTAAGAAACTCCAGTTGTTATCTATGCAAAGAAGCCATTGGGCTCCACGACTTTCAAAGTCGCAGAGAACTCTGTCTTCTGATAGGATGGATAAAATTGCAGTGATAGGTTGGATAAAATTCTTTATTAAGGATAAATCCAAATATCCACATGAAATATTTACGCAAGTGTCAACACCAACAAGCCGCCAGAAACTAAAAAGTCCTCAGACCAGACTCTCTTCACAAAATGTAGCAAATCTTCAGCGCTATATGGACTAATGTCGATCTTCAAACCATCACCAAAACACCCATCAAAGTGCCACCTTACCACAAAATGGATGAGACCCAGTTTATAAGGTCATAAGGCATGTAATAGAGTTGGTACAGGTCATCTAATACTTCCTACCGGAACTTCACTTCCGTTACTCTCCAGCCAAAAAGCAAAATGTAAAGGAGATTTAAGTGTACACCGTGTAAGGTTAAAAACACTCAAATGTATTTCTTAAGAAGCAATTCCATCCACAAAAGAACATAAAAGCGGCACTACTTCCGGGCCCTTGCAACAGGGACCCGATCAATGTAAAGTGCCAATGGTTAACACAAAGATACCAGCAAGCTGTCTGCCATCCAATCACCCGACCAGTTTCGCTGTTGAGTCATCATGGGTGCGTGAGTAGAATGGCACGGATCGTTAAATATATAAATTATGGACATTGTTACCCTGCCTATGGGCGGTTTCACCTGGCCGGGACCTGTAGCGTCACATCACTTCCTCTGTGGCTAGAATCTAGAGCACATATGTTGTCTTATATTGTAAAACATGGGGATATCACAATCTGTCTGCCGCTTATCTATAATTCATTGATTATTTTTGTTTTCAATGGGGCGAAAGCTCCAGTTTTTATCTTAGCGAGTCTTATGATGTATCAAATACAATTTACAAAGGCTATATGACGGGGTTTTAAATGAACCAGGGGTCTTTTATTCGTCAATTTTCAAATTTCTTCAAGATTGCGGACAAGTACATAGACAACCAATACAGGACTCCACATCATAAAAAAGGACTGCCTGACACGTGTTTAACGGCCAAAGACCGCTTCCTCAGAGTCATACAGTGTACACACATATCAACTGTCGATTCAACGACAATATCACCACGCAATCTGTAGAGTCAGTAGAAATGCACTCCTAGACGGGATCCTAGACGCAGAAACGCATCCAGGAAAAGTAAGTGACCATGTCTTATGATGTAAGTGAAGTCTTATGATGTTCCGCATTTGTGTTTCAAGTAGCGGATATTGACAACGTCACTAAGGAAGTGACGTGACATGATGGGACTAATCGTCCTGTCTAACTTCGTTTGCGGGACAGCACGGTCGTGCTATGCATTAGCACTGCTTTGTGAATCAAGCCCATAGTGCCAACAAATATATACGGTAATTAAAACAAGAGTAGTGTCATTTGATAGCCCTGGGTTTAAAAAATGTATATCAAATAACGTCATGTCAGATATGTAAATAAAAAGGGTTTACTGTGCGCAAACTGCCTCACATTACAACACAATGCAGCTAAATGATTGTAATGAAAAGAGAAATGATGACCAATAGGTGAGAGGGAAAACAGTGAGGACAAGAATAAATGAAAGAATGCAGTATTGAGATGCTGTGGAACCAGGCGTAAGAAAAAGTAATGGTTACCGAATCCCAGGAGATGGCCATCACAATTTGCTGCTTCTTCGGGTGCTACTTTTTATTTGTATATACTTTGTATTTAATAATAAGAATACATCATTTTTATATACTGTATACAGACTGTAATCTTTGGCTTCATTTAATAGAAGAATATCAGTAACGATGAGGCCAACTTCATGGTACCCCCACACACAGTCCAAAGGGGAGTTAGTTTTTTAAAACATGTAGTTCCACTAATGTAGAAACTGACAAACCCATACAAATTATAAGCAGATAAGCACATACGGTCTGATGCAGTAAACTCTGGTAAAGTTGCCTAGGTA
This sequence comes from Hyperolius riggenbachi, assembly GCF_040937935.1. NCBI lineage: Eukaryota > Metazoa > Chordata > Amphibia > Anura > Hyperoliidae > Hyperolius > Hyperolius riggenbachi. Next base: position 131,294,798 of record NC_090656.1, on the reverse strand, counting down.
GCACACAGTAATCTGCACGCTGCTATAGTAACATGTATTACCAGGGCCGGCGCTACCATTAAGGCAAAAGAGGCAGCTGCCCCAGGGCCCCAGAGCTTGTAGGGGCCCCCAGTGGCTACAAGAGGAAAACAATTTTTTTAAATCGGCCTTATAGTTTTTGAGAAAATCGATTTTAAAGTTTCAAAGGAAAAAAAAACACATTTAAAAACCTGCCGACTTTAATGGTTAATAGCAAATCCACCTTAAATGCTAGAAACCCTAAATTTGCAGGATATGTTAAGGAGGTCATTAGGAATAAGAGGAAAAAACAATTTTTTCAAAAAGACCTTATAGTTTTTGAGAAAATCGATTTTAAAGTTTAGAAGGAAAAAAGTATAGTTTTAAATGCGGTAAATGTAACTTTTAGTAGCAAACCTAACGGTAGTGTAATTTTACATGCATCAAACGAAAGCACAATAAATTTCCTGACGGGGTTTCCAGGGGGTCTATATGCAGCCGCAGCGCTTTGGACAGGGATCGCTATACAGCCGCAATATGGCTTTATGAAGATCCCTGGCATTTTTTCCTATTTTCCCAATTTTTTTTATGTTTAGAGTGTGGAAATGTTTTATTTTTTTTTTAAATTATGTGGGGTCCCCTCTCCTGAAACCTTTTAACCCCTTGTCCCCCATGCAGGCTGGGATAGCCAGAATGTGGAGCTCTGACCGATTGGGACTTCACACCCTGACTATATCAGCTGCAAAAAAGGTCCCCTAATGCCGATTTTTGTTCCGGGGTATATGTTGGGGGGGGCCCCCAGGTTTATTTTGCCCTGGGGCCCCATTGTTGCTTAAACCGGCCCTGTGTATTACACCATGCAATACCAAAGCAACATGCAAGTTAACCCACTAACTTGCATGGCATTAAGGGTTAACAGCCATTGCTCCTCCTGCGCTAGTAATGATAAAATTGCTGGCTGAGCACTCCCTGCGCACGACAACTTTTCCGGAGTTCCCTGCATCAAGCCCTTTGTGTCCTGGCTAAGATTTGTAACTATCACTTTAGTGCTTTAGGGCAAAACCTGCTATGCCAGTGGCACAGCTACAAAGCACGCACGCACGCACACACACACACACACACACACACACACACTCTCTCCTCCCTCTGCTTTAAAATCATCCTTCATTCCGCACACAGCTTGCAAATATACTTCACTGTGTCACAGCATGCAGAAGAGTCTGAGGGGGAGGCTGATCTGAAGAGGTAACAAGTAGTTAAATGCTGTAATATAGCTACCAGTCAGGGAAAAATGTATACACTACTGCTGACTGCAGGGCTGGATTTACCATTAGGCACTGTAAGCACGTGCCTACAGGCGCATGATGATGGAAAGGCGGCTCACTCCCCTGCCAAGTGCCTGTCTTCCTTATTTCCTTTGCAAAATCCTGATGAGAATGTAAATGAGAGGTTATTCACTTGCCTCCCTTCAGTCAGGGGCAGTTCTAGCTACTTAATACTAAGGTTCCTCTAACTACCTACTACTTAATTTTGAGGGTTCTTCTGGCTACCTAATACTAGGAGCTACCTATGATGGGCAAGGGAAGTAAGGGAGAAGTGACAGCTGGGCCTGCCAGGACATTTGCGGTGCAGTTTGGTGGGGGTTTGAGGGTTCATGGAGGGCAAAGCCTAAGGTGTCAGGACATCTGTTCCTATAGGCTCCTGGGAGGTAAATCCAGGCCTGCCTGACTGACTGGCTGCATGTGATGTTACACTCCTGGCTGCATCTACTGTAACTTCCTAGGCTGTTGTTTGCTGTCCATGCTGAGAGAAATAATGCCTTTGTAAACAGTAAGATAAGTAAAGACACATTTCTGGAAACTCAATCCCTTACCACCACCTGAATAAAATTCTTTCAGCAAAGTGATTAATAAACTATACACCGAGGCGTTGATAGCAGAATAATAATAAATACATTTACTAAGCACAGACATCATCATAAACCATTCAATAAATAATGAAAAAGAATCTGCAGTGCAGATTACCAAGAGAGTCTCATTTTGAGTGTAGAATATAAACGTATCAGACACCTGTTTTCAAATAGCTAAATTGAGATGTCACCGAAGATTTAAGTGTATAGTGCCTGAGAGAAAACAATGTGCTTTTGGTGAGGTCAGCTGTGATCCTGAGGTACCAAAATATTTAGTATCAGCTACAGATACAGATGATGTAATTTGGGCACGGCGCATAATGACTTGTAGAAAATTGGGAAATTACTGATATTCTACTACAGGGCCCTAGCTAATTCTGATAGTAAAATATTGGTAAAAATTACCAATTACCTAACCTGAGCCTATTCTCATTTGAAAAGAATTAAATAATTGAATAAAACCGGTGCCAAGAAGGATAATATATATTCTTCGAATGAGCAACTTCTTAACCTGAGTGTGCTTGCCTGTACAGTGGTTGCCTTAGCAGTAACCCACCCTTGTGAGTTTCATTTCATGCCAAGTACTTCATGATTATATAACCATAACCATAACATACTACACTAGTGTGGGCTCTAGAGTTCACCTTATGTCTTCCTACAAACTATTCTCAATTCAACACTCCCTCTAATGATTCCTGAACCTAAATTACCCCCTGTTCTGCAATCTCAACCAACAAAAGTTTGCTGCTAAAAACTCCCTCTGCTGCCTATTTACGATAATTAATGGGCGCCACCTGGGCTAAAATTACCCCATGGACTCCGACATAGCCACGTTTAACATTTGGGGTTCATGCTGACCATTTTATCAGGTATCCGCCGGCACCCAAATTACTTGCTTCGCATTAATAGTATGCTGTGTCTTCAAACTGCTAGTTTGCCAGTGGAAATATTGCTTTCCATATTGTCACAATATAGGTTGGCTACTATCCATGTGCAATAATACAGGGTCTAAATGATGAATTTAGAAGCCCACAATCTGAATTTGGTTTTGTCTGTCAAAACAAAATTGAGTGGACAAATTTTCAGGAAGATCTGACTCATCAACAGCATGAATTTCATTCTGATCATTCAAATTGAATTCAGTTGACACTTCAGATTCCAGTGCTTCTAGGTTAGTGTACTAACCAAACACCAGTGGCGTACCTAGGACATTTGACATATGGTGCTGGGTATTAAAAGACAACCCCCCACCCACCCCTAAAGAAGGAAAGGAGCAAAAGGAGAGAGTGCGGCATGCTAAGCACGCCACGGCCAGGTAATGCCAGGTAAAGGTGTCCCCAGTGTAGGTAATATAGTTGTCCCCAGTATAGGTAGCATAATTGGCCCAGTATAGCTAGTATAGTTGCCCCCTGTAGAGGTAGCTAGTATAGTTGCCCCAGTATAGCTGTGTGACAGGAACATAAGAAAAAAAGTAATTTATAGCACATTTTATTTTGGAAGAAATGTACATTTTATATGTATGCATTTTACATTTTTTGTGATAGTGGTCCTTTAAAGTGACTGTTCTGGGCATACAGGGGCTATACACACATGTCGTTGATCTACAGCCAAGCAACATGAACTGTTTTTATAGAGTAAGTATTAGGGACAATGTAGCAGCGTCCGGTGGGGTAAGGAGGGTAACAAAGTGTTTGTTTGTTGCTTGGGGAAGGGGGGAGAAGTAAGCTGTACACATGCTAGTTTCTCAGCAAAAGACTATCTTATCTCTCCCTATCCATGTAATATAAACATTAGTAAGCTTTACTTGTGCTGTGTGCTGTATGTGCATGTAAATGTTTATTGCAATGAATGTCTCCCAAGGATAAATAATCCATAAGATAAACTGATAAGAAGAACTAATGGTGGGAATACACGGTTTGTTTTTTGAGCCATTTAGATGGCTCGATAGATAATTTCTGACATGTCAGATTTTCCCGTTCGACCGTTTCGGCACTCGATTTCTCATAGAGGTAATTAGAAAAAGATAAGAAAAACGAGCGGAAGATAAGAGAATCGACTGCAGAATCGAGCGGCAAAAACGATTGAGCGCAGAATCGAGCGGCAGAAACGAACTGTGTATTCCCAGCATAATTCATTAGAAAAAAAACAGAGGATTAAAGCTAATTCATAAAATAGGAGAGATAGTGAAAGCTTATTAATGATACATATAAGGGGGCTAATTAATGAGATAAGACAGATAAAGGGAGGGGAAAAAAAGATAAAAATGAGAAAGATAGCTTATTTGTGATGTTATGCAGAAAAGGAAAGATGTTTCACAAGAAAAGTTTTTGTACATCAATCCTACTATCACAGCATCACTTTGCTAATAAATAAGTACATTCATTCCTATCAAGGATTACAAGAAGTAACAAAATAATTTTAGGTACTTGCCTTTTAAACACAGCCAAGTTAAGTACCAGTCCTGAAAATATGCAATTATACCACTGGAAAACAACCTGCGTATGTCTCCATTAAGCTGCTGTGGAGTTAATGAGTTATAAGTCAGAGCAACAGTTCTAGTTATAAGTTAAAGGAAACCGTGTGACCTAAAACCAAGCCCTGAAAGAACCTCATCTTCCTGTTAACACACTCTAAACAAAAAAGGCTGAAACCAGTTTGCTCTCTCTCTCCCTCCAACCCTTTATATCTTAATAATTTTATTTCGCTTTTAACTGAGAAGTACCATGTTTGTGCCTATTGGAGCACAGAACAATCTGGATGGATATGCCTAGTACAAAAACAGATTGAGCAGGCACATGTGATGGTACACTGGTAATGTCCCTAGTGGTGATGTAGTAATGTCGCAAGAGGATTAGTGGTTATGGTCCCTGTCATGGCAGAACTACAATGGTGAATTATACACTGTTTGTCGATTATAACCCAATCAGAGATTGATGGATTCACCTGCGCCACCTGCACCATTGTATGAAATTGCGTACACAATTTAGAGTATCCTTTAGGTCTCCGCCTAGTTTTAAAAAATAGTGTTTTGTCAAGAACCAAACCTTCTTTCCATAGGAAGCATCATTTGTTATATGTCCCTGGAGAAGAATCCAATAAACTTCCCAGCAGACCCCCCTCACATTCTTTTGGTTCTACAGCCAGCAAAAAGCAGATCCTTGGTACATTCCTCCCCGAATCCAGCCAGGGGGAAGAAATCCAATACTCTATAATTAATATTGGAATAACTAGTACTCATTTTACTAAATAATCAGCTTTCCATAATACCAGCCATATCAAAGTTAGCAGATGGGCGCTGGAAACAACTGGTAGGTGGTTAAGCCAGGAAACAGTTGTCCACCACCTTCTGTCACAGAGATATGGTTTTCTCTGAAATGAAATATGATAACTAATATGTGTTTGGTCTCTGAGAGCAACAGAGGACATATGGAACACACAGGTCTCATTTTCCACATTATGGGCTTGTTTAACAAAAGAGTGTTAACTGATAGCATGGCAGTGCTATGCAGTTAACACGCGAGGTGACGTGCACGCAGCTTTGCGCACGGAAAGGCTTACGCCCATGTGCTAACTGACGTTTGCATGCGATAATGCACGCATTTGCGTGCGAATGCTTGCGTGATCGCGCGCAAACCTTTGTTTAGCACGTGGGCGTAAGCCGTCACTTTGCGTGTTAACTGCATAGCACGGCCGTGCTATCAGATAACACTCTTTTGTGAATCAAGCCCCATGTGTTGACCTGACACAGAGCTATCCCTCTCATGAGAGGGGAGGAAACCAGATCATGTACCAGGGGCTGGCTGCCCATCTCTGATTACCATCTCCACCCTCCAGCAGAGAAAGAGTTCAATTGCTGGACACACAGGCTGTCCAGAGTCTATGCTAGCCTATCCATACCATCAAGGATTTGGGCTTCTATCATTGGATTATAACCCACAGAACTTTCTAACTTCTGATTGGATTTACAATCCTAAAGGATACGGTAATTTGGAAAACTGCTCAAACATTATCCAGTTATTTTTCACTTTTATTCCCTTTAATTTACTATAACAATCTGTTCATTTCCTGTATTCATTTTTTTGCATTATTTTCCTATAAAATAAACAATGAAAAATCGTTTGTCTCTAAGTGCTTGTTCTGCAAAGAGTCCTGCATTTCCTGAGAGAATGTTACCATAACTGTTTTATTGATTCTGTTATTTTTTGATATCTCTAGAAAGGTTGTTGAATTAACCCTTTTTCCTACAGGACTAGCTAGAGCTAGATTTGTGTATTCGCACGCTAATGCAAATTTGTGATCAACCCGATCTGTATATGAGATTGCAGATTGTATCAATTGTACATACAATTGAAATTGTATTGAATGTGGACTCACTAACCAATCCAAAAGGTTACATTTCCTGCAGTGCTGAATGCCTTCAGAATTCTGAGGCTGATAAACTGCGGCAAAGGGAAGAGGAATTGGAGGGTGACGTCACAGCATTGTGTAGGGACAAAACACTAGGGGTTTTCTTCAGACTAGGGACATTCTATTTCATTCAAGCCTATGTGAACACGCTCAACAAAAGTCTTTTAAATGCACGATTATCAAACAACTTGAAGAGGTTGGACAACTGTTGTCAAGTAAAAGACGTGCAAACGACAAGGCGTTATCACTGATAAGAGGCGACCGATGACTGATAAGACACATCTCAAGTCAATCCAACTGTTGGATAGTTTTACAATTATACATGCTACTGTAATAAAAACCTACACATTTATTTGCCCATTTGTCCTGGTTATTGCAACATTTAAAATTTTTCCCTAGTACAATGTATGGTGCCAATATTTTATTTAGAAATAAAGGTTCATTTTTTCAGTGTTGCGTCCATCACTTATTACAAGCCCATCATTTAAAAAGTAACAGTAATATACCCTTTTGACTGTAACGATTGGTGTCAGCAACACAGATAATTCTGATTATTGGTGATCTGCAATATCACCAATAATACAGATGCTATACCTGATTATATGGTGATCTGCAGAATCACCAATAATACTAGTATAGCCTGACACGTGACAACCAGTGGAGGATCGTGTTTAGGTGTAACAGTAATTCAGATGAGAGAGCCTACCCGAGGAGCGGGTGACAGCCTGCAGCTGATGCTCACCTAATGGTGGGGTGAGTCAGACAGTACTGCAGGCAGGAGGGCTAATGTGGATAATACAATACTGCTGGATAACTGATCACCTATGGAGCAAGTGATTCAGAGTGTACTGCAGCCCGGTAGTGTTTGGTGCACAGTATAAGGAGAGAACCACAGTAGAGCTGAACTCAAGCTCTCTTGAAAGATAGATAGAGCGGACTATCTTGCAGCCTAGGAGTAGTTGATACAATTGGTGCTGAAGCCCGGTTTGATTCAGGCGTTACTGCAGCCTAGGCTTGAGTGAGACAGACAGTACTGCAGCCTAGTAAGTGACACAAATAGTACTGCAGCCTAATGGCGAGTGACACAGATAGTACTGCAGCCTAATGGCAAGTGACACAGATAGTACTGCAGCCTAGGATACCTGAGGAGCAGGTATCCTGACTAGAAGGCAGTATCCTACACCTAGGAGATTGGTGCAGAAAACTGATTTCCCTCACTGGTGGCAGGGCCCACCAGTGTGGGTAGAGTGGTCAGACAGGCAGAGTTTGGCAACGAGTGGACAGACAAAGTACAGAATCGGAAGACTGATTCAACGTCAGGGACAGGCTGGGTCGGCAACGTGAATCAGATAGATTGAGGTACAGAATTGACAAACGGAAGAATAGTCAGAGGAAGAAATAGGTCATAACAAATAAACAATGCACTAGTACTTTTTTTTCTTTTTGGAGAATAAGTTTTTATTAAAGTTTTTAACACATTTAAACAGACAATGCTCGAATGGATAAGAGACATATTGATAACTGTAAAAGTACAAGTATAGAAATACATCTTACATTGCAGGTAAAGGTTAAGTTTAGTTTGTTCTTCAACCCAGGGGAGCAAGGGTAAGGGGGGGAGGGGGTAGGAAGGGGAGGGGAGAAGGAGGGTATGGGAACGGGGAGAGGGAGTGGTATTATGGGGGTGGAGGACAAGGGGTAAGGAAAGGTACAAGACCATCATTAGACATAGACATATGGCAACAATCTACAGTGCAATGTAATGGAAGTAGTTAGGGTTTTTGTCTCTATTCAGATATGAGTTGGCTCACGTAAGGTCTACCACTTTCTCTAAGTATGTTGCGTTATTGACATCTGCACATCTGTGTGTACACTATTCAATCATGGGATTAGTTAATTACCCTTCATGTTAGAAACGATTTGGCCTTGTCTGTTTCCCTGTAGTCTATCCAAATGGCCCATCTATTCACAATCTTTTCTTGGCGCCCTTGGGTTGTTAGGCAAAATTCATCCAATCTCATTAACTCATTCAGATGTGAAAATAGATCCGATACTGTGGGGATATCAGTGGATCGCCTATTTCTGGTTATCAGAGTTCTGGCTGCAGTAAGAATAAATCTGAAGATAGAACTCTTGATATTGGAGAATGAGCCAGGTATGGCGGATAACAAGGCTATTGCTGGGGACGGAGAGACCGATGTAAGGTATAATAATTCTTTGTGTAACTCAAAAACTTTTATCCAGAAGGGTTGTAAATTACTGCATTCCCACCATATGTGCATGTACGTTCCTTTGTGGCTATTGAATCTCCAACAAAGGTCAGAGGTTGTGGGCTGGAATTTGCTTAGCCTTTCTGGGTCTCTATACCATCTGGAAAATATTCTGAAATTTCTTTCCTGATGTTTTGTGGAAATTGAGAGTTTGTGGGAGAGTATAAAGATCTTTTCCCAAGTCTCAGCAGTAAGGGTAGTTCCCAGATCCTTGTCCCATGTATCTGTAATTTTTTGGAGGTGCTGTTCAAACCCTCTGGATATAAGTAAATTGTAGATTTTAGATAAAATATGCTCTACCCACTCTGTTTGTGAGCAAATGTTCTCGAAGGGTGTCAAAGATCTGTGAATATTGGATTTGGGATGTAGGGAATTATAGAATTTGTCTAGCTGGAATTTAGTTAGCCATGTGGGCTTGTAACTTAGGGTTGTAATGGGCTAGTCAGCCATATTTTTTATTCCATGTTGGGTTAAGTAATGTCTAATTTGTGGCCAGTCTGATCTGCTGTTTCCTAGAATTGATGGAGAACCAAGGCCCATTTTGAAGTCTGGGTTATCTAGCAGTGGAGTAAGAGGACTGGGCATGGTGTTAAGATTGTAGATGCTGTATAGTTTGTCCCAGAAGGTAATGGTTTTCCCCACCCAAAAAGGTAAGTTAGCAATTGAGAGTCTTTTGGTTTTGGCTGTCCAAAGTAGCGCACGGGGTCCATGCCCAGTTCTCCCTCCTCTAGCTCTATCCATTGTTTTTGGTTTCTACTTTGAAACCAGTCAGTTATTAGGAGCAATCTGGCAGCTTGGTAATATTTAGTTAGGTCGGGTAATCCTACTCCTCAACAATGCACTAGTACTTTAAAGCTATCAACAGAATCTAGCTAAGTGTGAATTCCCAGCTGGTTCTAACACACTTTGGGAACTGACTGAGATCTGAGAGCTAACACAATATAGTATACGCAACAGCAGACGCGGAGCTACTGACAGGCCTATACCCAGCAAGCTCCCCAGCGCCGCCCCCATCCCTTAGCCAATCTGGATGCCCGCTGGAGTCAGCTGACCGCAGGATCAGCTGACCCCCCTCTTAGCTGCATAAAGGTCCTGTCGCTCTGCTCGCGCGCGCGTAGCCCTTAACCTGTGAGTAATGGAAGGACCAGGCATAACTTGAGCATTTGACCGCTCGGCAGAGGCCGCCGGCTAATACGCGGAGATAGCCGCCATGCCGCTAGTCTCTGCGGCGGCATCTCCGCTATTCTTTACATTGACATACATATTAAAAAGGTTTAGTCCCTAAGGTAACTATTTATGTTTTTTTTTATTGTATATATACAGATTGTTCACAGAGATTGAGAACAGGCAGGGCCGGCCTTAGGTTTCACAGCGCCCTGAGCGTAACCAGATTTTGGTGCCCCCCCCCACATTTATCCTCTTCGCGTGTGAGCACACACACACATAATGGGGGGGAGGGGGGGGGGGGCAGATCCCTCCTTTAGTGTATATAGGCTTAGGCTACTAGTCTTGCAGTCGCAGATCCCTTTTAGTGTATTTAGGCAGCAGATCCTCCCCGACCCCCCCCCCCCCCCCATTAGTGTATCTACTCTAGCAGCATAAGCATATTCCCCCCTTTAGCGTAGGGAGGTTGGGGAGCCTTACTTCTTGCTGGTCAGTCTTCTCTTCTTACTGTCTGCAGAGCAGTCTGCAGACTTAGTGTCAGTGTAGGTGACAGGATCCTGGGAGCAGGAGAGGACTCGTCGTCACTCAGGACATGCTGCACGCTTCTCTGCAGCAGCCTGAGGCTCAGCGCGCCTCCGTCCATCCTGATTCTGACATATAGCTATAAGTCCCCCCAGTATAGGTAGCCAGGCATAGGTTACCCAGTAAAGGTAGCCAGCTATAGATCCCCCCCCAGTATACAGTAGGTTAGCCAGGTAGGTGCCCACAGTATAGGTAGCCAGTATACTTGCCCCAGTATAGGTTAGGTAGGCATTTGTCCCAGCTATAGGTTAGATAGGTAGGTGCCCCCAGTACAGGTTAGATAGGTAGGTGCCCCCAGTGTATAGGTTAGATAGGTAGGTACCTGCAATATAGGTTAGATAGGTAACTGCCCCAGTATAGGTTAGATAGGTAGGTACCCGCAATATAGGTTAGATAGGTAGCTGCCCCAGTATAGATTAGATAGGTAGCTGCCCCAGTATAGATTAGGTAGGTAGGTAGGTGTCCCCAGTATTGGCTAGATAGGTAGCTGCCCCCAGTATAGATTAGATAGGTAGCTGCCCCCAGTATAGGTTAGATAGGTAGGTACCCGCAATAAAGGTTAGATAGGTAGCTGCCCCCCAGTATAGGTTAGATAGGTAGCTGCCCCCAGTATAGGTTAGATAGGTAGGTGCCCCCAGTATAGATTAGATAGGTAGGTGCCCCCAGTATAGATTAGATAGGTAGCTGCCCCCAGTATAGGTTAGATAGATAGGTGCCCCCAGTATAGATTAGATAGGTAGCTGCCCCCAGTATAGATTAGATAGGTAGCTGCCCCCAGTATTGGCTAGATAGGTAGCTGCCCCCAGTAAAGATTCGATAGGTAGCTGCCCCCCAGTATAGGTTAGATAGGTATCTGCCCCCAGTATAGGTTAGATAGGTAGCTGCCCCCAGTATAGATTAGATAGGTAGCTGCCCCCAGTATAGATTAGATAAGTAGCTGCCCCCAGTATAGATTAGATAGGTAGCTGCCCCCAGTATAGGTTAGATAGGTAAATGCCCCCAGTATAAGTTGGATAGGTAGCTGCCCCCAGTATAGGTTAGATAGGTAGCTGCCCCCAGTATAGGTTAGATAGGTAAATGCCCCCAGTATAAGTTGGATAGGTAGCTGCCCCCAGTATAGGTTAGATAGGTAGCTGCCCCCAGTATAGGTTAGATAGGTAGCTGCCCCCCGAGTATAGATTAGATAGGTAGCTGCTCCCCAGTATAGATTAGATAGGTAGCTGCCCCCAGTATAGGTTAGATAGGTAGCTTCCCCCAGTATAGGTTAGATAGTTAGCTGCCCCCAGTATAGATTAGAGTAGGTAGGTAGGTAGGTAGGTGCCCCCCAGTATAGGTTAGATAGGTAGCTGCCCCCCAGTATAGATTAGATAGGTAGCTGCCCCCCAGTATAGATAGGTAGCTGCCCCCCCAGTATAGGTTAGATAGGTAGTTGCCCCCCAAGTATAGGTTAGATAGGTAGCTGCCCCCAGTATAGATTAGATAGGTAGCTGCCCCCCAGTATAGGTTAGATAGTTGCCCCCCAGTATAGGTTAGATAGTTAGCTGCCCCCAGTATAGATTAGAGTAGGTAGGTAGGTAGGTAGGTGCCCCCCCCCTCATACTGGAGGGGGGAGCCGCGGGGAGGGCAGCCCGACCTCTCCCTCCCTTCCTCTCCGGGCCGCCCTCTGTGCTCCCCCCTCCGATGCAGACTCGGCAAGTTATGCACAGAGAACTCACCTTCCTGGTTCCGATCGCCGGCGCCTCTCACTTCCCGCTGTTCGCCTCTTCTACATAGCCGCTGATGCACACTAAACTTCCTGCTTCGCAGGAAGTTTAGTGTGTATCAGTAACTAATGTAGAAGAGGCGAACAGCGGGAAGTGAGAGGCGCCGGCGATCGGAACCAGGAAGGTGAGTTCTCTGTGCATAACTTGCCGAGTCTGCATCGGAGGGGGGAGCACGGAGGGCGGCCCGGAGAGGAAGGGAGGGAGAGGTCGGGCTGCCCTCCCCGCGGCTCCCCCCTCCATCACGGCGGCCGCATGTTTGCTCCTCAGCAGCGGCACCAGGGGGCGGAGCGAAACGGACCCAGACGGGGCCGCAGCAGCCACATGCAGCCAGGTGGCAGGAGCGCCCCCTGGAAGCCGGCGCCCTGAGCGATCGCTCCGGTCGCTCAGGTCAAAGGCCGGCCCTGAGAACAGGCTTGGCAGCCATCTTTAATCGCTCAACTTCCATTGAACAAACAACTTCTAAAGGAGTCCATGGGGGTAGCTTTCTTAAGCTGGGACCCTTCCAAAATCTTAAGCATGACTTCTTCCAAAATCTTAAGCATTCATTTCTTAATGTTTTCCTTTTATTCCATACTGTTTACTACTGTCTTCATAATTGTTATTCACAATAATTTTTCTGTAATATTAATAATTGTATTGCATATTTTTTTTAAAAAGACAAAAAGTTATCTTACGGCAATTCATCTGGAGAGATGCTGCCCAGAATATTGTATTGTTTTAGTACGAATAGATTGTGTTATCCTTTTCTTTCCCTGAATAATGTGGAACGGTAAATACAAAAAAGGAGAAGGTGGTTAAATAAAGACCACCCTGAACCTAACACCCTGGGCCTAGCTTGCCCTGCCATTTTATTTCTATTTCATATCCAGCAGCGAATATTGTCAGGAACCGTCAAAATGAAGTAGTTTAATAGATGAGAACAGAGCAGCACGAGTTAAGATTTGCAAAGCTGCATCTGAACAAACCACAAGCCTTTTGGAACAATGTTCTTTGTACAGATGAGAGCAAAGTAATTCAAGTTACACACAATACAATTTTCTGGCAGATTTACCTGGCAGATCGATTTTTTTCAACATTTCCATTCTGAATTTCGATCAATTTTCTAAATGATTTCCATAGCAGTGAACAGAAATCGGAAAATCGATCGAAATTCAGATCGGACCTGTTGGAAAAAAAGCGTTCTGGCAGGTAAATATGCCAGAAAATGGTATTGTGTGTACCGAGCATAAAATGTTTGGCCACAATGCAGAGCGATATGTTTGACAAAAATAAAACACAGTCTATAAACAGAAAGACCTCATACAATATGTGGTAGTCAAGGGGTGATGCAGCCACATAATATAATAATAATTCCTTTTTTTGTATAGCGCTTTTCTCCTGTCGGACTCAAAGTGCTTGTGAGGCAGCCACTAGAGCGCACTCAGTAGGCAGTAGCAGTGTTAAGGAGCCTTGCCCAAAGAACTCCTTACTGAATAGGTGCTGGCTTACTGAATAGGAAGAGCCAAGATTTGAACCCAGGCCTCCTACATCTGAGGCATAGCCCTTAACCATTACACTATCCAGCATGTTGCACTTGCAGCTCATTTAGCTGAACATGGATATCTCTGTATAACAAAGTATCCTAGAGTCAAATGTGATGCCACCTTTGTAACAGCTAAAGCTTTGCCTGAAATTGGGTTGTGCAACAATGGTCCCAAGCACACTAGGAAATGCACACCAAAAGGGCTGAAAAAAAGAGAAGAATCCAAGGCCCATATTCGATTTAATTTTTCTTCTAAGTTTTCTTCTAGGTGATATTTTCATACCTCATCAATAAAATGCTCTTTGAACCACCAGCAAGCAAGAAAATACTGAGAATAATTTTGACAGTGTTTTTTCACCTATTTTCTGGTACTTTTTCCAATTGCAGAGTGCTGAAAAGTTATTTTAACCACTTGCCGACCAAGTGGTTTCCCATTGATCTGTGCTGGGTGGGCTCTTCAGCCCCCAGCACAGATCGTATTGCAGGCAGGGCGATTCCCCCCTTTTTTCCCCACTAGGGGGATGTCCTGCTGAGTGGGGGGGTCTGATCGCCGCCGCTCTGCTGTGCCTTGCGGGGGGGGGGGCTCCTCAAAGCCCCCCTCCGCAGCGCTATTCCCCCCTCCCTCCCTCTCCCTGGCTCTGTGGGCGGTACAGGACGGCGATACGTCTAACGAGCGGCCGTTTCCATGAAAACCCGCAGACAACCAGTTTACGCCAATCGGCGTTAGCTGGTCGTCAAGAGGTTAAATAGGGGATTCAGGGAGATAATTTTTCAACCTCTTTGTAAAATAACTTTTCAGCACTTTGCTGTAGAAAGTATTAAACAGTAGGTAAGAAAATAAAGAAGTTAATTAAAAATGTTTGTTTGAATTTAAGTATTATATGATTGAATTCGTAGGCCTCAGTTACTTTAACTGAGGTTAGTTAAAAGACTTGATTTGCAGAGTATACCTTTAAAGAGGATTTCTAGAAGCACTGAAGAACAGTGTGAGTCGGACTGTACAAGGCTACACGATGTACAGACAGATAGGCAGTCTTGTTCTATAAACATCGAGCCAAGTACAGTAAACAAAGTTATTCCTCAGAACAAGATGACCAGTGCCTGGAACATGGGGTTTTCCAGGCCATGCGCAGTAAAGACTGTGCTTGTCATGATACCACGGGGTATCTCACGGGGTCTTAGCCAATAGCAGGCGATGAGTTATTGATACATCCCTGCTAAGATGATGTCACATTTCACTCTTTAGAGGTTGGTATTATAGCAGCCGACGGGCTCCAGAGAGCCACTTCTGACTTCTGCTGCTTCTGACTTCTGGCTGATGACTCCACCCTCTACTCTTTTTGTAATGTATTGTCATCTTATCTAACTGTATGCTGTATATAGGCCTACGTGCCACATAGTATAGATGTAACATAAGAGAGGCCTGATCTAGCTATTAGAGATAGATCAAGTATACAAGGAACGCAAAGAGGACTTACTACAGAACAATTGCTTCGCTGTGTAGAGATAAGCATCTGTATATCTGTTTACTGAATAAACTCCTGAAACTGTGATGACGCCTAAGAAGTCCTATCTCCTATGCTGTTGCTGTGATGAGAGTAAAGTTATCACACCTCCTGTGATATGGTGCCAAACGGAGGTGTAATGTTGTTGCCAATAGCAACCAACATATAGATTCTTACAATTGGTGCCGTGAAACCCAGTGCTGTCTCGCAAAGAAAGGCAGCAAAGGTCCGGGGCCATAGATGTCAGTCTATCAAGGACTTTCACAGCAAAACAAAAGGAGAAGACGCAGAGAGGCTTATCAAGTAAGATAAGTGACTGCGAGGCTGCCAGGAGCCCGGAGCATGGAATGAAGTTCGAGAAAATATAGCGGCGAATCTCTTGGGCGTCAGTGAAGCTGTGCCGTACAGACAGTTAATGCCAAAACAAGATCCAGGGAAGGAGCAATCCTCGGCAGCAGCTGGGCAAATTGCCGTAAGAGGAACAAATGGATCAGTTGAGAAGAGGTCTCAGAAGCTCCAAGGGCGTTCAGAGGTTCGTGAGAAAATTTGAACTCTTAATTGAAAGATTGCAGAGAGTACATTCTTCCCGACCTAAAGTACGCATTTTGCCTCAGGACATAAGGGGGGCAAAGGTCCAATCAGGACAGTTGGGAACATATTTTGTCATTGAAATGCTAATCAATTTCCCAGAAGAAAGAGTACCGACAGTATTCTTCTGGGGATGGCCACAAGGGTTAGCATGGGACTTGAGTTTAATGGATCAGGGGACTTTTTGGAGTAGAGAGGTAGAATCCTGGGATACATCAGGTAGCACCCAGGGGACTCTCTATGATGGAAGGGTGATGGGACTAAAACGAGGGAGTTTAAAAATAATGCCCTTAGTCCGGGAGGATTAAGGACCATGGACATACGTTTTTTGCATCCCACAGTCCCTAGAGTTTAAAGGTCCAAATAGATCTTGTATAATGAGAAGGGGAACCGTGACAGTAAAAGTGGGGGTTCCCACGACTCCTAAAGTTCAGGTAGTCACCCTGCCAGTGACTACCCAGGAACCCCACCTACCATCATGTGATACACATCAAGTTGTAAAAAGTGTCCCTTTTCAGTTAAATCAACTGAGGGCGACTCCAGTTATTATGGAGGCCCAGCTTCAATTGATTAACTTAGAAGAGTGGGTAATATCTAATATCTACCCGAACTGCAGCACTGTCGCTGCCACCCTGGTACAGGCTTTTATGTCATGGGCACATTCCACAGGGAATAGTGTAGCCAGAAGAAGGTCTTGGGATTTAGCAGATACTATCTTGGGAGGCATGGGCGCTGGAATGTGGGTAGCAAACAGTGTAGACATAGAAGGTATGACAGAGATGATTCAACAATTAGGCACATTGGGACAACAGAATGTGGATACCCAACATCATCTTAACTTGGTTTTGGAACAGTTAACACACAACACCTATAGAGTTCAGGGGTACACTCAAAGGCACATTCAAATAATTCTTCAGAAGATGATTGCACATGCTAGGGGTACTGCGTGGGAAACAGCATGCCTGTCAATGCAGACCGAGTTAACAGCGGATTTTAAGATAATGGCTCAAGCCTTATCAGAAGGTAAAACTTCTTTACAACTGAGACTTAACAATGGGAGATTTATCGATTTTCCTGGGGAAGGATCTTTTGCATGGAGGCACCGAGATGTTTGGGTAAACAGGTGGAAAGGGTGTGACAATTCTTTATGCACCGCTACTTCCTTAGTTCCTACTGACGGGAAAACGCAGGTAGTTTTTCCAGTAGTATCACTGGGGACACCTGTTTCTTCCACACGTCTTACACCATGACCTGAGAGGTCAACATTTTTTGGTGCTAGACGGGGAGGTGAAACAAGTAGACTTGTTGTCATGCTGGCAATTCTCAGAGAAGTACCTGTGTTTGCCGGGGCAAGTCAGATGGAGTGAGGAAGCATTCTGGCTCAATAAGACAGAATGCGCAGCTGCCATTCAAAAGATCCATCCTAAAGCCAAACCAATATCTCCGGTGGCTGAAGGAAAAGTTTGTTTTTTAAACATGTTGTCTCCATTTGTGGCATTTTTTTATAAAATGTTCCGACAAGGTTGATCTACCAAGGGGAACTTATTGTGTGAGCGGAGATCCCATATGGATCAAGTCATCAAGGTATGACTACGTTATTCCTCAAATTGTTAAGAGAACTCTAAAGTTCAAAGCTCCACAGGAAGTGCTCATCCTGAGGAATAACACGCCATGGGACGAATGGGTACAGGTTTTGACACAAGACCACACTTTTTTACAACGGTTAAACAAACAGAACACTAAACTAGAGGTGATATTTCACCATGATCAAGGGGATCTTAAAGAGGTTGAACACAAATATAATCAGGTGAGTTCCAGTCTGACCTGGTGGAGAAGGTTTCTGGCGATGTTCCAGGGACACTCTGACTGGGTCTCTGCAGTTCAAAATTTCTTTTTACACCCACTAGTTGTAATGATGGGGATGACAATCTTGGGCATCATTACACAGGTGAGTTTGTGTGTGAAATTACGCAAACAAATTTACATAGTTAAGAGATTGGTGTCAGATAAACACTCTCATAAGCCAATATTTACAGGCTAAGCGATATACAAGGTGAGGTGTCTAGCTTTCAGCAGTACCTATGGGGATGGAGCTGATTGTATAAAGGTGGTTTTCTAGAAGACCCCTAGCACTGCTCCGTCACTTTGGGTACAAACAAGTTTCACTTTTCCATGGTCAAGTGGGATATGTAAGGGATACACCTGTGACGAAAATGCTGAGTGGAGAATGGGATGAGAGCTTAGAAGAAGGGCATTCTCAGAGAGACAAGAGGTCTTGCTCTCCCTCCCAGGGGCATTCACCTAGAGCAGAGAGAGTGTGTTTTGAAACGAGCATGGAGAGGTGAAACATAACAAAAACAGGCTCATGGGTACTGTCTGAACCAGTAGAAGTCCTACCTTCTATGTTGTTGCTGTGATGAGAGTCAAGTTATCACACTTCCTGTGATATGGTGCCGAACGAAGGTGTAGTGTTGTTGCCAATAGCAACCAACGTATAGATTCTTACAATGTGCTTGCTGGCTGATGGCTGTAACGATTGGGGAATTATTTCCGTGGTCAGCGCACAAGATGCGCCCCGACACTGCGGAACTCCTCCACAAGAGTATAAAATACAGAACCCAGCTATGGTGCTATGCACCTGTAGAGGGAAATTCCCACTGGCAGATGGAGCTGTGGAGTGCAGAGGAATAAACCCTCTGCACTGCCACAGATGCCAGATGGGAATTGTACGTTGTGAAACAATATAGGGCAAGATAGCCCTTGGAGAGAGAGAGCGTGAGCACAGGGACAGAATGTATGCGTGTCCACCAATCTAGTCGCCACCTGGCGACGGCGAACACACAACAGCGAAGACCAAGTGGGAACGCAATCGCAAGAATGGCGATTGCTATAAGCGACACAAGACTGAGTAAGACAGAGCAAAGGAAGAATACAGACAGAACAGATAAACTGTAATCCAACACACAGGAGCAGACAGGACTAACTACACACGGTCACCACACGTTAAGCGCAATAGCGACAAAGCGCGTGCACGGCACGGTCAAAACACGAGAAGCGCAATAGCGACAAAGCGTACCAACCCTGACTAACCAAAGAAACACGAAAACAAAAGAGAATGCGAACGCTTTCTAAACAATTACCTCACCGAGACGACAGCAAGCGTTCGTTCCAGACAGACAGACAGATGGAGCAACCAGTAGCAACCGCTGCTCTGGCTACACTTCCAGACAGAGTAAAGAAGGAACCACTGCCTCTACCGCTAGGGGAATGCGATCCCAACAGACAGAACGATTTCCTGTAGACAATACAAACAATACAGGTAACAAACAACCTGACTATGCTAACAGGAATGCTAGGGCACTCCCAAGGAACTACTCTAAGATAACAATAACTGTTAGCAAACAGTAAGCAAAGGGCTGAGACTCCAGGTGAGTTAGCAGGAACAAACCATCATGACCAGCAAGGAATTCTGGGAGGAAATGCTATTTATACTGCAAGCCATCAGAGGAAGCAGCTAAGCAATTTGCATGACAAGTGGATGCAAATTCCTCACCAGAACAGCAACTCTGCAGCTTGCAGAGTGGAGACAGGCCTCTTTTCCAGGGACCTGCAGCACTCAGACCTAACATATGGTCAAAAAGCTGCCTGTGCAGACAGCAGAGCAGATCATTACAGTACCCCCCCCCCCCCCCTAGGGACGGCTTCCAGATGTCCCTCAAAACTGATATTTTCAACAAAACAGACTGACTGAACACTCACAAGGCCCAATTCCAGAGTCAATCCTCCCGAAGCTGAACTCATCAGAAGCAGAAGCCACCAAAACATGCCCATCAGTACTACAAGCCTCAGCGTAACACCCATCAGAACTGCGAGTGCCAGAGAAGAACCCATCGAAACTCTCCGAGCAATACCCACCACCTTCTAGGGACCGTCCAAAAATACAAAACCTCCCACAATACCTATTCGAAGTGTCCTTATCAACACAGAAGCCACTGTTGATCCCATCCAGGGTACCAAAAAAAATTTCTCCCAGAATCTCCCAGAACACTTTGAAGCTCCGTAGAGATCCCAAAAGGCCAGAATGCTCATTAGGGTCACATGGAGAACTATCAAGAACCCCTATGGAACCCATGACAATTCCGGATTCAGGATTACCAGGACAAGCATCAAGATCAGGGCTTTCAGGGACCACTTCTGGGCATGCAGGCAATATCAGAACATGTCTCCACCAAGGAAGCATCTGAGCATGCTGGTAACCGAGACACACTTGGGAATTGTGGGTCACAAAGCGCATCGGGTACACTAGCACAAGAGAAACCTCAGGACACGTCGAGGAACTGCCAACCTCAGAGTCCGTCACGACAAGACCAAAACCAGGACCGGGCAGAGAATCCTCACCAGTAGTGGTCACAAGTACTGGTCTTTTAAAAGAAGACTTGGGCTCAGACTCAGAAGTCTCTGTGACTGTAATTGTATCTACCAAAAACTCATCATTGACTACGCATGGCTGAAGCTCCACAAGAGCTGCAAAAGTAGTCAGCACAACAGCAATGCCCACCGAAGTGGGCGATACCTCAGAAGAACCCGGGGGGGCAGGAGGTATCTCCCAGAAGTTCTGCACCCTTTGGGAGGAACTTGGAGACCTACAGAACATCAAACAAAACCTCAGGAGCATCATTTCCCAAGTTTTCCGACAAAGTCATCGAGGATTCTGAACTATCCATGTTACAGGGCAAAACATCAAATACATCTTGCGGACAGGGCAAATGTCCCAGGGATGGTTCTACAATATGCTGAGACTGAATTTAATCTTTAAGAACAGGATGCACAGGAATATCTACTGGAACGAACACTGACTCCCTGACTCTAATCTTACTGCACGCAGAATCCTGCATAGCAGTCAAACTAGACTGCAATTCCAAACTGGCAGAAGGACAGGTGAGAGTAGTTGCAATACCTGAACAAGCCTCTAGGTTTGCTGCAGGAGATTTTATGCAAGGCAACATTGACTCATCCAGAGTACAGGGTGGAGAGTCCGTACTTTCTTCAGAGCAAGAAAGGGACTCACAAATGTCAGTGCGAGTGGACATCATTGTTTCATTCAGGATATAGGGTGGACTCACAGAAATATTCTCTGGGCTAGGCAAAGTTCCCTCAGAATCAGAGTGAAACATAGATTTATTTGCAGACAAAGTTGCAACAACAACATGAGGAACTTTATTAGTCATGTTAACAATACTCTTGAGGTTGCATAGTTTAGGAATTTTCCCCATAGCAGGATCATAGATGGAAGATCTTAAAGAATCACTGGGAGAAAAACATCTGTCTTTAAATGACAAGGGATCCCACACATATTTGACAAAACTGACACATTCATGTTGATCATAATCTGCAGGAACACCTGAGAAACAGGCATTAGATCGCACAGTGTTTAAACTCACTTGCTTTACCCCAGAAAGGCAGGAACAATCATCCGATAATGGTGTCTCTTTATTGGAGTCAATTGGTTAGTGTGTGTGCAATTCATCGAAAATCGTCTGCCACACACAAATCACCGGATCCACAAAACACTCGTCACACTCATCAGATTCAATCAAAGAGTACACAGAATCAACACAAGCATTAAGAATATCTTCGCTTTCTGAGATGTAAAAATCGCAAAACGCCTTCCAATCAATCTCGAACTCCTCAATCAAAGCCCCAATCTCCTACGGAGCAAATGGAGGCTCAAACAACCCTGTATCAAGGTAACACTCATACGGGTTGGGATCAGGAACATGCATCGATTTTCTTACTCCTTGAATATACTGAATTGTTTTGCATGGAAGGGATAGAACAGCTGACTGATTAGTAGATACATACTCATCAAAAATGGGTGGTAAACAAGGCAGTTTAAACCAGTGGGAAAAAATCAATGTAAGAAACTGATAAAGATTATCATTCCAGGAATTGCTTTTCAAAATATCATAAGCCCACAAAAACAGATCTCCTTGCAATAGAGTATAAGCGAATTGGAGAGCTGACGTGGACGGGTCAGTAATTTGAAGGGTAGGATTCAGAAAAAAATCTTACACATTCAGAAATCCACTTTGGTCTCAGTGTCTAGTCTTTTAAAGCTCTTAAAGGTATAAGAACCATATTCGACACAAACATACAAATCAGAAATTACCTCTACACTGGGAATTTCGGTTTGGCTGGTCATACTGTAACGATTAGGGAATTATTTCCGTGGTCAGCGCACAAGATGCGCGCCGACACTGCGGAAATCCTCCACAAGCGTATAAAATACAGAACCCAGCTATGGTGCTATGCACCTGTAGAGGGAAATTCCCACCGGCAGATGGAGCTGTGGAGTGCAGAGGAATAAACCCTCTGGACTGCCACAGATGCCAGATGGGAATTGTACGTTGTGAAACAATATAGGGCAAGATAGCCCTTGGAGAGAGAGAGCGTGAGCACAGGGACAGAATGTATGCGTGTCCACCAATCTAGTCGCCACCCGGCGATGGTGAACACACAACAGCAAAGACCAAGTGGGAACGCAATCGCAAGAATGGCGATTGCTATAAGCGACACAAGACTGAGTAAGACAGAGCAAAGGAAGAATACAGACAGAACTGATAACAAACTGTAATCCAACACTCAGGAGCAGACAGGACTAACTACATGCGGTCACCACACGTTAAACGCAATAGTGACAAAGTGCGTGCACGGCACGGCCGCCACACGAGAAGCGCAATAGCGACAAAGCGTACCAACCCTGACTAACCAAAGAAACACAAAAACAAAAGAGAACGCAAACGCTTGCTAAACGGTTACCTCACCGAGACGACAGCAAGCGTTCGTTCCAGACAGACAGATGGAGCAACCAGTAGCTACCGCTGCTCTGGCTACACTCCTAAGTCAGAATACAGAAGGAACCACCGCCTCTACCGCTAGGGCGAATGCGATCCCAACAGACAGAACGATTTCCTGTCGACCGCCGCTGGCGACAAGACAATCGCAACAGATAGACAATACAAACAATACAGGTAAAAAACAACCTGACTATGCTAACAGAAATGCTAGGGCACTCCCAAGGAACTACTCTAAGATAACAATATTAGCAAACAGTAAGCAAAGGGCTGAGACTCCAGGTGAGTTAGCAGGAACAAACCATCATGACCAGCAAGGAATTCTGGGAGGAAATGCTATTTATACTGCAAGCCATCAGAGGAAGCAGCTAAGCAATTTGCATGACAAATGGATGCAAATTCCTCACCAGAACAGCAACTCTGCAGCTTGCAGAGTGGAGACAGGCCTCTTTTCCAGGGACCTGCAGCACTCAGACCTAACAAATGGTCAAAAAGCTGTCTGCCTGTGCAGACAGCAGAGCAGATCATTACAATGGCTTAAAAGTCATTTTATTGACAAGGTGTGAAAATATCACCTAGGAGAAAACTCAGGAGAAAGTTAATTGCATATGGACCCCAGTGTTACAATGGCACAGTCAAACTTCTGTCCTCTACCTGATCCAAATCATGTGGAAAGACCTCAAAAGAGCTGTGTATAAATGAATGCCTGCAAACCTCAATGAACTGGAGCAGTGTTGTAAATAAGTGTTGGCCGAAAATTTCTTCACAACTGCTAAAGCCACATAAAAAATGATTACTTCAAGGAATTGTTGCCAAACACTGTTTCACAAGCTAAGGAATCATATGGCGTGCTTCTCCATTTTGGCTTCATTTTTGCTAAATAATAACAAAGTAGAATCGGTTTTGTGTTGTCTTGCGCCCAAAGCTAGAAGTGAATAATTTTAAAAACTACTCAGGACCAGATTTTTTTTTTTAATTATGCCCCAATACATAACACCTTAGGATGGAAGGAGGGTGTAAATTCTTCACTCACAGCCATAAATATGTCAGCCTCCATATCCCTTTCACTACAGGATCACGTAGTATTTCACGAGTATTTCATGAAGTCTCACTTGCTTTCATACTGAATAGGACCTATGTTTACAATTTATACCTAAATAATTTTCTCCTTCAAAACTGTATCAGCTGCAGAAGTTTTGAAACTTTATACCTAGCTGGCCAACTCACCAATTTGAATAGGCATGTGGTCTTTTCTTATGCAAAGTTAGTTATTTTGTTTGCACAATTCGCCTATATCATGTGCTAAAGGTGAACGCCAATCATGCATGAAAAATTCACATCACACATGATACCGCTTACAGAGGTGTATAAATTATGTTTTCATAACATTCACATTTCCACACACACAATTCTTGCATTCAAAAATCCACCATCTCAGTCTATACAGATTGTAACACAGGGGCAGATCTGTGTTACAATCTCTGACCAATTTTGGGGTCTCAGGCAAAATAACCTGTGAATACCACTGAAGCAGTGGCAAATACTGGGTGACTCATAGTGGCAAATAGTGGGTGGCAAATAGTAAGTGGCAAGCAAAGACAAATTGCAGCTGAAGATCAGCAGAGGCAGGGAGTGGTGGGTGACAGATATTGACAAGTAATGGGTGACAGGTAATGAGCGATTAACTGTGGCAGGTAACGGGTGAAAGATAGTGACATATTGTGGGTGACAAGTAGTGGCAGATACTGGGTGACAGGTATTGTCAGGTAGTGGATGACAAGTATAGGCAGACAGTGGCCGACCAGAGGTGAATAGGGTGGTGGCAGATAATGGTTGATGGCTAGTGGCAAATAGTGAATGACATAATATACATAATAATTGATACAGAGCACCAAAACCTGCCAAAAATAACCACAGTGTCAGAAATGCAAGAAGGGGATTGGGGAACAGCTTGATTACTACTATTCAAAGCATCTATAGAAGTGATTATTACCACCACAGAACCAATAAACAGCTAATACGTTGGATGAGGAAGGGCCCCATGGGGCCCCTCTGGCACAAGGGCCCCGATGCAGTCGCAACCTCTGCAACCCCTATTGCTACGCCACTGGATAGTTGCAGAAATCGTGTGACTTGTATTTGCAAATAATAGTTGACAGGTAGTGTCAGATTATTGGTGATGGCTAGTGGGAGATAGTGGGTGACAGGCAGTGGCAGATAGTGGGTGATGGCTAGCAGCAGATAGTGGGTGACTCATAGTGGCAAATAATAGTAAACAGGTAGCGGCTGGTAGTGGGTGATGACTAGCACCAGACAGTGAATGACAGTTAGGAGCAGATAGTGATAACTTGCAGAAGATAGTGGGTGATGGGTGGTAGCAGATATTGAATGTAGGGTGGCAGCTGATAGTGGGTGATGATGGCTAAAGGAATATAATGCATGATGGCTAGGGGCAAATAGTACATGATGGCTAGCAACAGATAGGGGGTAATGAATAGTGGAGCACAGTGGGTGAGGGTTAGCGGTGGGTGAAGAATAGTGGAGAAGTGGAGGAGTGGCTGAGGGCTAGTGGCAAATGGTGGATGATATGTTGTGGTAAATAGTGGGTCACAGCTAGCCTCAGTTAGTGGGTGATGGTTAGTAGCTAATAGTAGGGGGCTGCTAGTGGCAGATAGTAGTAATGACTAGTAGAGAACTGGGTGATGGCTAGCAGCAGATAGTGGGTGAGGCCAATAGTGGTAGATAGTGGCTGTCTGCTAGCGGCATATAGTGGGGCATGGCTAGGAGCAGATGGTGAATAATAGATAGTGGTAAATAGTGGGTCATGGCTAACAGCAGATAGTGGGTGATGGTTAGTGGCAAGGCCAGATTTATGGCAAGGACACAAAAGGCCATGGCCCAGGGAACCATGAAGCAAGGGACGGGGAGTGGGCTGGCACATTAAGACAGTTAAACTGCCAAACATGTGAACTGCAGCAGCCACAAACCCAGTCCGTGGCCACCCTGCTTCCATGGGGTGGGTAATCGAGCACCGGTCCTGTCCTCCCTCCATCCTGTGCTGTGCCCCCTGAAGCACAGCACAGAATGGGTGGAGCACAGGACCAGGGAAGTACACAGGGTGGGGGAAGCACAAGAGAAGTGCAAAGGACCAGGGAACAAACAGGACAGGTGGACCACACAAGATTGGTGGTGCACAGGATGGGCCGGGGTTCGTGACAGTTGGCCTTGGGCAGTAAAATGTTCAAATCTGGCCCTGATTAGCGGCTAATAGTAGGTGATAGCTAGTGACAGATAGTGGGTGATGACTAGTGCAGGATAGTGGGTGATGGCTGGTGACAGATAGTGGGTGATGGCTGGTGACAGATAGTGGGTGATGACTAGTGCAGGATAGTGGGTGATGGCTAGTGCAGGATAGTGGGTGATGGCTGGTGACAGATACTGTGTGATGGCTAGTGGCAGATAGTGGGTAGGTGATAGGTCAGGTGTAACAAGTGACGACAGATGGGGGTAATGTTAGATAATGTGTGATGATTAGCAACAGATTGGATGACAAGGAGTGGCATATAGCGCGAGTGTGTGATGATGATTGGTGACAAGTAGAGAGAGACAGTGTTTTAAAGGATACATTGAGGAAAGGACAAACCAAGGAAAAAAAACCAAGATCTACTTAGCTGGAGCATGGGGCCACGCCGCTCGCAGTTGCGCTCCCATGGCAGAAAGCATTCTGCACAGACGCACTAGTCCTGCGCCTGCACAGAACACTCCAGGCCACATGAACGTGATTGCAAGCTGTGTGGCCGCATGCTCGCGCAGGCGCAGAAGATGCAGACCTGGGGAGGTCGGCATGTGCAATGGAGGGGACACCAGAGCTGCGGCGAGGGAAAGATTGGCTCCTAGGGGCTGGAGGAAGCCCCAGGTAAGTAGATCTTGTTTGTTTGTTTTTCCTCTGACCTGTCAGACTTTATTATTATTGTTATTTTTGATGAATGTATTCTGTAGCATTGGTGATAGTAAGAGTGGACACTTCTCTATTCCTTTTCTGCTCTCAGCCCGGTGTTTTGTTCTCCTCAAGCTACATGTGCAGGGGGCAGAGCTTCTCCATCCTGCAGGCTCATCACATCCTTCTCCCTGATTGACTGGTAACATTAACCAATCACGTGATGGGAAGAGAGAAGTAAGCAGCAAGCAAAAGCACGCAGCCATTGTGAGACCCGGCAGATCTGAAAGAAGCCATACCAGTCCAGGCTTTGGTGGCACTCCAGGCACAGGCCTGGCATGGCTTTGTCTAGAAATTGCACTGCATAGGGGGATAGGTAGCAGGTGTTTTTTGCCTTCTGGGATAGGCACAGTGTAAGACGAGCTTGAATACAGTCCTGTGCTCCACCAAAAGCAGTGTTTTTTTTTGTTCTGTACAGGTTAAATTTTGATATTTAGAGAGAAATATCAAGAAAAAACAGGAAACAAAACAAGCACAAACTTTGCAGCTGCATGGGCAACTAACTACAGTACAACATAAAACACCAGCAAATCTGTCTACAGCACAGATTACCAATACCTATGTTTGTCAGTCTAACACAGCTTCCAGAGTAGGCTGGTTTGGGCTGACAGATCAGCTCATTTATACTCACTCTAAGCACCTGTCTCAGGGAGGATAGAAAATCCCAGAGTCGATATATATTTTTTTTATTTACATAAAAAAAAAATATAAAAGAATGGTGCAGTAATCACCATTCTAGGATGAGCGATATAACTTATCACCTGGTTACAATGTTTTGCTTCTTTTTTTTATTTTTCTGGAAAATATTGGGGGCGCATTTAGATTGGAGTTTGCTGCCTCATGCTCTGCCTGTGCTGCACAGAAGCAAAGATGTCAGTGATACACTAACACACCAAATGGAAAACACTGATATCAAGCATCCCTGAGTGGGTGAACACCTGCAGTATATGGAGGGGATGGTCCACAGAAGCAAGGCTGGCAACAGGAGGAGAAGAACATGCCGTAATCAGAAACAAAGATGGTGATCCATGAGAGAAGGAGATGCCACAGAAGACACACCTGATGATACAGCCTTAGAGGGTAGTTAGGATATGTGTACTTTAACAGCGGCATATAATGAACTCCTGTACTGAGGCAACAAACCTCCTCCCTTGAAGACACAATGGACAATGCCACAACTGTGCTTGAAAGGGATGAAAAAGTAGCTGGCATTAAGCAATTACATTGGCAGAATAAGGACTTTAAAAAACCCTTCCAGAAAGAGCAATCTACGGCTTAGAGGCCAAGTGAGAGTCGTATTGCAAGAGCTAGTCCCTGACATACCAATTATGAGCCTGGAGCTTGAGAAGATACATTGTGCCCTCAACAAGAGACGGCTAGGAGCCTCTACCTCAAGAGACATCATAATACAGTTTCTTTAACATAAATCTAAAGTAAACATTCTATCAGTGCCCACAGGGAAGCCTGAACTCTTTTCAGGGCATGAAATAAATATATATATATATATATATATATATATATATATATATTACAGTATATACAGTACACCATTAAAAAGCTGAAGAGGTGTTCTAGAGTAGCTGAGCGGCGTTGGAGAATACTAATGAGAACTTAATTTCATACAAAAAGACCTTAAAGAGAATCTGTACTCTGAAATTCTTACAATAAAAAGCATACCATTCTATTCATTATGTGCTCCTGGTCCCCTCTGTGCTGTTTCTGCCATTCTCTGCTGCAAACCTGGCTTGTAATTGCCAGTTTTAGGCAGTGTTTACAAACAAACTAACCAGCTTCTAATAGGCTCAGCTAAGCAGAGTGTGTTAGTCACACAGAGCCTGCAGGGGGTGTGTACAGCTTCTAGCTAATCACAAGCAGCCCTGCACATTCCAGTCTGACTGCCTCAGCCTGACTGTGCCGACTATAGAGAGAAGATTAGATCATATAACAGAGATAACACAGCTACTGTGCAATTAGGAAAAGCTGCAGTAAGCCAGACCACATTAGAAAAGGCATAGGAACTTATAGCATAGAAGAAATAAAGATAAACAATTTGTTACAGAGTCTCTTTAAAACACTTAAGAATTGCTCTCTTCCGCAAAGGTCATATTTTCCTCCCTCCCTCACTCCGTCCCACTCACACAATCCAAAGCACTTGTTCAGCACTTTTAACTCCCTGCTTATTCTACCCCCTCCTTCTTCATGCTTGTCAGCTGAAGAATTTGCAACATAGTTCACTGATAAAATTGACAACATTCAAAGTGTTTTTTCCATGCAGACCTCAAACTCCATCTCCACACAGGGCCGAGCCTGGGCGGGTGCTGCGGGTGCAAGGCACCCAGGCGCCTGCCTCCGAGAGGCGCCGCCCGGCCGCCGCTCTCCCCCTGTGGCCGCCGCTTGCTCGCTCCCTCCCTCCCTCTAGCCGCCGGCGCCGCGTCAGACCTCGATCAGGCGGGCGGGCGCTAGGACCTAGCACGCCGCACTGATATGCGGAAGTGACATCACTTCCGCATATAGAGCGGGTGCACCTGGCGCCTTCTTACTGGTCGGGTCGCCCGCTGATTGAGGTCTGAAGCTGCTGCAAGGTGAGGAGGGAGCGGCGGCGGCAGAGGCAGCAGCGGCGGGAGGGGAGGGTTGGGTGCGCTCCTGTCACTACCTAAACGGGGACCCTATACCCCCTGGCTACCTATCCTGGGCACATATTACCCCCTGGCTACCTATCCTGGGCACATATTACCCCCTGGCTACCTATCCTGGGCACATATTACCCCCTGGCTACCTATCCTGGGCACATATTACCCTCTGGCTACCTATCCTGGGCACATATTACCCCCTGGCTACCTATCCTGGGCACATATTACCCCCTGGCTACCTATCCTGGGCACATATTACCCTCTGGCTACCTATCCTGGGCACATATTACCCCCTGGCTACCTATCCTGGGCACATATTACCCCCTGACTACCTATCCTGGGCACATATTACCCCCTGGCTACCTATCCTGGGCACATATTACCCCCTGGCTACCTATCCTGGGCACATATTACCCCCTGGCTACCTATCCTGGGCACATATTACCCTCTGGCTACCTATCCTGGGCACATATTACCCCCTGGCTACCTATCCTGGGCACATATTACCCCCTGGCTACCTATCCTGGGCACATATTACCCTCTGGCTACCTATCCTGGGCACATATTACCCCCTGGCTACCTATCCTGGGCACATATTACCCCCTGACTACCTATCCTGGGCACATATTACCCCCTGGCTACCTATCCTGGGCACATATTACCCCCTGGCTACCTATCCTGGGCACATATTACCCCCTGGCTACCTATCCTGGGCACATATTACCCTCTGGCTACCTATCCTGGGCACATATTACCCCCTGGCTACCTATCCTGGGCACATATTACCCCCTGGCTACCTATCCTGGGCACATATTACCCCCTGGCTACCTATCCTGGGCACATAATACCCCCTGGCTACCTATCCTGGGCACATATGCCCCCTGGCTACCTATCCCGGGCACATATGCCCCCTGGCTACCTATCCCGGGCACATATGCCCCCTGGCTACCTATCCCGGGCACATATACCCCCTGGCTACCTATCCCGGGCACATATACCCCCTGGCTACCTATCCTGGGCACATATACCCCCTGGCTACCTATCCTGGGCACATATACCCCCTGGCTACCTATCCTGGGCACATATACCCCCTGGCTACCTATCCTGGGCACATATACCCCCTGGCTACCTATCCTGGGCACATATACCCCCTGGCTACCTATCCTGGGCACATATACCCCCTGGCTACCTATCCTGGGCACATATACCCCCTGGCTACCTATCCTGGGCACATATACCCCCTGGCTACCTATCCTGGGCACATATACCCCCTGGCTACCTATCCTGGGCACATATACCCCCTGGCTACCTATCCTGGGCACATATACCCCCTGGCTACCTATCCTGGGCACATATACTCCCTGGCTACCTATCCTGGGCACATATACCCCCTGGCTACCTATCCTGGGCACATATTACCCCCTGGCTACCTATCCTGGGCACATATTACCCCCTGGCTACCTATCCTGGGCACATATTACCCCCTGGCTACCTATCCTGGGCACATATTACCCCCTGGCTACCTATCCTGGGCACATATTACCCCCTGGCTACCTATCCTGGGCACATATTACCCCCTGGCTACCTATCCTGGGCACATATTACCCCCTGGCTACCTATCCTGGGCACATATTACCCCCTGGCTACCTATCCTGGGCACATATTACCCTCTGGCTACCTATCCTGGGCACATATTACCCTCTGGCTACCTATCCTGGGCACATATTACCCCCTGGCTACCTATCCTGGGCACATATTACCCCCTGACTACCTATCCTGGGCACATAATACCCCCTGGCTACCTATCCTGGGCACATAATACCCCCTGGCTACCTATCCTGGGCACATAATACCCCCTGGCTACCTATCCTGGGCACATAATACCCCCTGGCTACCTATCCTGGGCACATAATACCCCCTGGCTACCTATCCTGGGCACATAATACCCCCTGGCTACCTATCCTGGGCACATAATACCCCCTGGCTACCTATCCTGGGCACATAATACCCCCTGGCTACCTATCCTGGGCACATAATACCCCCTGGCTACCTATCCTGGGCACATATTACCCCCTGGCTACCTATCCTGGGCACATATTACCCCCTGGCTACCTATCCTGGGCACATATTACCCCCTGACTACCTATCCTGGGCACATAATACCCCCTGGCTACCTATCCTGGGCACATAATACCCCCTGGCTACCTATCCTGGGCACATAATACCCCCTGGCTACCTATCCCGGGCACATAATACCCCCTGGCTACCTATCCCGGGCACATATACCCCCTGGCTACCTATCCCGGGCACATATACCCCCTGGCTACCTATCCCGGGCACATATACCCCCTGGCTACCTATCCCGGGCACATATACCCCCTGGCTACCTATCCCGGGCACATATACCCCCTGGCTACCTATCCCGGGCACATATACCCCCTGGCTACCTATCCCGG
Organism: Hyperolius riggenbachi; assembly: GCF_040937935.1. Classification (NCBI taxonomy): domain Eukaryota; kingdom Metazoa; phylum Chordata; class Amphibia; order Anura; family Hyperoliidae; genus Hyperolius; species Hyperolius riggenbachi. Next base: position 131,263,157 of record NC_090656.1, on the reverse strand, counting down.
GCACATATACCCCCTGGCTACCTATCCCGGGCACATATACCCCCTGGCTACATATCCTGGGGACACTGGCTGTTTGTCATTATGTGCATTTGCTGGTGAAAAGCAGTCTCTTGTTATGTGCATTTGCTGGTGAAAAGCAATCTCTTGTTATGTGCATTTGCTGGTGAAAAGCAGTCTCTTGTTATGTGCATTTGCTGGTGAAAAGCAATCTCTTGTTATGTGCATTTGCTGGTGAAAAGCAGTCTCTTGTTATGTGCATTTGCTGGTGAAAAGCAGTCTCTTGTTATGTGCATTTGCTGGTGAAAAGCAGTCTCTTGTTATGTGCATTTGCTGGTGAAAAGCAGTCTCTTGTTATGTGCATTTGCTGGTGAAAAGCAGTCTCTTGTTATGTGCATTTGCTGGTGAAAAGCAGTCTCTTGTTATGTGCATTTGCTGGTGAAAAGCAGTCTCTTGTTATGTGCATTTGCTGGTGAAAAGCAGTCTCTTATGTGCATTTGCTGGTGAAAAGCAGTCTCTTGTTATGTGCATTTGCTGGTGAAAAGCAGTCTCTTGTTATGTGCATTTGCTGGTGAAAAGCAGTCTCTTGTTATGTGCATTTGCTGGTGAAAAGCAGTCTCTTGTTATGTGCATTTACATGGGGAAAAGCTGTCTCTTGTTATGTGCATTTGCTGGTGAAAAGCAGTCTCTTGTTATGTGCATTTGCTGGTGAAAAGCAGTCTCTTGTTATGTGCATTTACATGGGGAAAAGCTGTCTCTTATGTGCATTTAGTGGGGAATTTTTGTCAGTAAAAATAATCTTTTGTCAGTAAATTTTTAGGTATTTGTCAGTAAAAAATAACGTGAAAGGTTGGCAACACTGGCAGGCTGTATGGCGCAACGGGAAAGATACAGGCAGCCCACCTTGGGCTTGGCAGGGGGGAGGAGCCGACGTCAGCGAGCGAGAGTAGGGTGGCCGCAGGCAGCCATAAATACGCAGTGTGTGACTGCATCGCACTCGCAGAGCCTCTCAGCCTGAGTCAGTCCAGAGACTAGCAGACTGTCACTCGCAGGAAGCCAAAGCCAGCCAGGAGCAAGCCCATGGAAGAGGGGTAGGAATGGGGTATCACATGCATGCGTAAAGAGGTGGAAGGTGTGGGTGTGATTAGGAAGGACATGGGTGTGGTTATGTGGTTGGGCGTGGTTAATTTAACCACTCCCATAGGCGCCAGAGAAAATCTTGCACCCAGGTGCCAGGCACCCCAGGCTCACCCCTGTCTCCACCCTTCTTGTAAGTTGCTCTTTATCTGCCTTTTCTCCACTCTCTGAACATTCTCTCTCCTCTCTTATTTCCAAATCTCACCTAACCTGTTCTTTGGATCCTATCCTCTGCCATCTCATTCCGCAGCTATCCTCATCCTCACTCCTATCCTAACATCCCCGTTTAACCTATCCCTCTCCACTGGTATTTTTCCATCCTCACTCAAAAAGGCAGTTGTAACACCACTACTTAAAAAACCATCTCTAGGTCCCACCTTGCTCGCCAACTACTGCCCAATGTCACTTCTCCCTTTTGCATCTAAATTATTTGAACATGCTGAACTAAGCCAGTATTTATCTGCTAATTCCTTGCTTGATTAGTTCCAGTCTTGCTTTCAGGCAAACCACTCCACAGATACAGCCCTTACTAAAGTGGCCAATGATCTTCTTACAGCTAAATACAAAGGTCATTTTCAGTGTTGGGCCAAAATTTCGCATATGCGAAATTTTGCATTGAAATTCGCAATTACACATCGTAATTGTAATGTGAAATTTCAGGGAAAATCATAATTAATTTTGTATGTAATAGTAATATTTCATAATTTCGTGTAATTTTCGCTAAATTTCGAATAATTTTGTGCTGATTTTAGTGGTTAATAGCAAAGCCCCCATACAAGCTATTGCTACCAAAATTGCTACATACAGTGGCTTGCAAAAGTATTCAGCCCCCTTGAAGTTTTCCACATTTTGTCACATTACTGCCATAAACATGAAGCAATTTTATTGGAATTCCACATGAAAGACCAATACAAAGTGGTGTACACCTAAGAAGTGGGACGAAAATCATACATGATTCCAAAAGTTTTTTACAAATCAATAACTGCAAAGTGTTGTGTGCATAATTATTCAGCCCCTTTTGGTCTGAGCGCATTCAGTTGCCCATAGACATTGCCTGATGAGTGCACCTGTGTGTAATCTAATGTCAGTACAAATACAGCTGCTCTGTGATGGCCTCAGAGGTTGTCTAAGAGAATATTGGGAGCAACAACACCACGAAGTCCAAAGAACACACCAGACAGGTCAGGGATAAAGTTATTGAGAAATGTAAAGCAGGCTTCCGCTACAAAAAAGATTTCCAAAGCCTTGAACATCCCACGGAGCACTGTTCAAGCAATTATTCAGAAATGGAAGGAGTATGGCACAACTGTAAACCTACCGAGACAAGGCCGTCCACCTAAACTCACAGGCTGAACAAGGAGAGCACTGATCAGCAATGCAGTCAAGAGGCCCAAGGTGACTCTGGACGAGCTGCAGAGATCTACAGCTCAGGTGGGGGAATCTGTCCATAGGACAACTATTAGTTGTGCACTGCACAAAATTGGCCTTTATGGAAGAGTGGCAAGAAAAAATTGTTAACAGAAAGCATAAGAATTCCCATTTGCAGTTTACCACAAGCCATGTGGGGGACACAGCAAAAGTGGAAGAAGGTGCTCTGGTCAGATGAGACCAAAATTGAACTTTTTGGCCAAAATGCAAAACGCTATGTGTGACGGAAAACTAACACTGCACATCACTCTGAACACACCATCCCCACTGTCAAATATGGTGGTGGCAGCATCATGCTCTGGGGGTGCTTCTCTTCAGCAGGGAAAGGGAAGCTGGTCAGAGTTGATGGGAAGATGGATGGCGCCAAATACAGGGAAATCTTGGAAGAAAACCTCTTGGAGTCTGCAAAAGACTTGACTGGGGCGGAGGTTCACCTTCCAGCAGGACAACGACCCTAAACATAAAGCCAGGGCAACAATGGAATGGTTTAAAACAAAACATATCCATGTGTTAAAAATGACAGTTTAAAAAACATTTTTCTTTGCATTTTTAAAATCGATGTTCTCAAAAACTACAAGGTCTTTTTTGAAAAATATTTTTTTTGACTTGTACCAACAATTCTCCTTAACATATGTAGCAATTTTGGTGTCAATAGCATGTATGGGGGCTTTGCTATTCACTGCCAACGTCAGCACGAAATTACCCGAAAATTATGCGAAGTTTTATGCGAAATTACAAATGACTATGCGAAATCAATTGAATGTACAAATTGTAATTACGTATAGGCAAAATTGCAAAAATGTATGCGAAAAATTGCGTAATGGTAATTAGCTGATTATGATCATCACTAGTCATTATTCCATACTCATCCGTCTTGATCTGTCATCAGCGTTTGATACTGTTGACCACACTTTACTCCTACAGATCCTTTCATCTTTAGGCATAAAGGGCCTCGCTCTCTCCTGGATATCATCCTATCTCTCTTTAAGGTCTTTCACTGTCTCCTACTCAGATTACACCTCCTCTCCACATCCTTTATCTAGGATATCACAAGGCTCTGTCCTCGGTCCTCTCCTCTTTTCCATTTACATGCATGGCCTTGGCAACTTAAGCAACTCAGTGGTGTAGCAATAGGGGGTGCAGAGGTTGCGACCGCAGCGGGGCCCCGAGGGGCCTACGCTCAACCACAGTATTAGCTTTCTATTAGTCATGTGCTGGTAATAATCACTTCTATAGATGCTTTGAATAGTAGTAATAATTACCAAACTGTTCTCCATCCCCTTCTTGCACCTCTGACACTGTGGTTGTCCTTGGAATGTTTTTGTGCGCTATATCAATTGTCATATATAGCGTGCTTGGGGGCCCCATATAAAACTTGCATTGGGGCCCATAGCGCCTTAGCTACGCCACTGAAGCAACTAATTTGGTTTTCAATACCACCTATATGCAGATGATACACAACTGTATCTCGGACCCAGACTTAACTCCCTCCTCACACATGTTCCCTACTGCCTGTCTGCTATATCTTCTTTCATGAACTCTCACTCCTTAAAACTCAATATGAAGAAAACAGAACTAATAATCATCTTTCCATTGTCCCTGTCCACCTCTTTGCCTGATATAACAATAAATGTTGATAACACCCCTAAAACTTCAGTTCCCAAAGCATGGTGCCTAGGGGTAATATTTGATTCTTCTTTCTCATTTATTCCTCACATTCACTCCCTAACCAGTTCCTGTCATCTACAACTCAAAAACATATCTCGCATCCGACCTTTTCTCACTCAGGACACTACTAAAATGTCAGTACATGCTCTTATTATATCTTGCTTGAACTATTGTAATATATTGCTTAGTGTACCAACGAACCCACTGGCACCCAGGGCCGGATTTGTACTTCTTACCGCCCAAGGCCCTCTATTGCCAGCCGCCCCTAACCAAACCGTATCCTACCACCTCTCTCCACACAACCAATCTTGGGCCGCTGGTGTCCACTATTGCGGTTAGTGCCAAGTTCTTCATGGCAATGTGAAGTAAATCAATCAGCTATCTACAGGTGATGGGCGTGGTGGGAGCCGTCCACCACACCCACATAGTCAAAAGTGGCTCACAATTAGACAGTGGGTGGGGTCAGAAAAAGTGAGTACTGTACCCACTGCGGTCTCCATGGTAACAGCGCTGGCCAATCAATAATTAGGAAATGGGTACTGTGATAGTCTGCCTTCTGTATTCTGTACTATTTGCTGGTGCTGCACCGGGTTATTTCATCCTCCACACCACGTGCATGCCTGACCCAGCCCTCCGTAACTGCACATAGCTGATGCTATGTCATTGGACCAGGTCGGGCTGTTAACTGAGTGCAGCTGCCTGTTGCACAGCACAGCACGGGCAGATGCCAGCTGATACTAATAGTGCAGTTAGCCCAAAGTCTTTCATTTGTTTGGACACTTAATTTGAAAATAAAGCCCACTGCCTGCAGGCTGCCCCTTGTTTATTTGGTGCCCTAGGCCATGGCCTATGTGGCCTTGCCAGAAATCCGGCCATGCTGGCACCCCTCCAATCTTTACTAAACTCGGCTGCTTGTCTCATTCCTTTTTTCTCGGGCTTCCTCCGCTGCTCTTCTCTGTAAAGCTCTTCATTGGCTGCCAATCACAGAGAGGATCCATTTTAAACCCTAGCCTACAGAGCTCTCCACAATCTTTTTCCTCCGCCATCTCCTCACTAGTTTCCAGATATAAACCCAACCGCAATGTCAGATCTTCTTTTGTCCTCCTCTAAAATTACCTCCTCGCATTCACGTATACAAGACTTCTCACGTGCCTCACCCCTCTGGAATGCCCTTCCACAGCACATCCATCACTCTCCAACCTTTGAAATCTTTAAACGCTCCCTCAAAACTCACTTTTTCTGACAATCATCTGCTCTAACTTAGGCCATTCCTCTTCAACCTCTCAAGTTTTATTAGATAACCTTAACAGACACTGGCCTCAATTCACTAAGATCATGCTGGAGATAATAAGGCAAGAGATAACTTACCACCACACAGTGAGAGAGTTATCTCTTCATTCCTTAACTTACCTCCTCTGTAGTAAAGTTACCTCCTCTGTAGTTAAGTTACCTCCGCTGTAGTTATTTTCACATGCAGTCAATTAACAGCCTGTCTGTACATTTAGAATTCTGGAGTTATTTTAAGGATTGAAATGTTAACTTAATGGCCTAAACTCACTAAGATCATGCTGGAGATAATAAGGCAAGAGAAAACTAACCTCCACACAGTAAGAGAGTTATCTTATCTCTTCATTCCTTAAGTTACCTCCTCTGTAGATATTTTAACACGCAGTTAAAGGGAACCAGAGACGCCAGCAAAAAGAAGTTATACATACCTGGGGCTTCCTTCAGCCCCATACGCACGGATCGCTCCCACGCCGCCGTCCTCCGCTTCCTGTATCAGCCAGTTCCGGGTCCCGTAGTTTCGGCCAGTCGGCGGCAGCACGCGGCCAATTTTCTGCATCACAGGGGCTCCCGACATACCCTTACGTGTGCGGCTGCATACTGCGCAGCCTCACGCGTAAGGATATGGAGGGAGCACCCGATCATGCGGACAATTGGCCGCATCCGCCGGAAGTGACAGGACCCGGTACTGGCCGATCCAGGAAGCGGAGGATGGCGGCCTGGGAGCGAACCAGGCTTATGGGGCTGGAAGAAGCCCCAGGTATGTATGAAATCTTTTTTCTTTTTATGTGGCCGGCGTCTCTGGTTCCCTTTAATAAACAGCGTGTCTTTATCTCTGGAGGTATCTTAGGGATTGAAGAGTTAACCTAAAGACAGAAGAGTTAACTTTAGGTTTGCCTGAGGTAAAATGTTTCCTGAATACTACATGCCTCATCACCATGGTGATAACTATAGAAACGTTATTAAAGACAGGAGATAAGCTTAGTGAATTGAGGCCACTGTGCCTGTATGTACACCGCATACCTCCCCACTTCTTTTCTCCCCCATTCCTTTAGATTACAAGCTCACAAGGGCAGGGCTCTCTCACCCTTATGTGTCTTGGATTTTGTTGTTCATTTTTATAGCCTGGACTCTATTAGATGTATACATCTGTCATTGCAACCACCAGTTCTGTATTTTGTGCCAGTGTCCATATTTGATGTATATTATTTTCTGTATACAGCACCACGGAAGATGCTGGCACTATACAAATCAATAATAATAATGTACCCCTTGTTTATTTTCCTACTTTGTACAGCGCCACGGAATATGTTGGCGCTTTATAAGTCAATAATAATAACAGAGTCGGGGATGGGCTGAAACCAGATAAGTGTGCTCTCTGGTTGCTTGTGACTAAATGTTAAAAATAGGCCGAGCTACTACAGTACTATACCCCACTCTATCTATCTATCTATCTATCTATCTATCTATCTATCTATCTATCTATCATAAACTCTATATTAAATGTTAAAATACAGTAATGGAAAGTAAATGAACCTTGGGGGAGCCATAGAACCCAGTCATTAAGCACAGAAGAGTCCACAAACCGAGTAAGAAACTGTCCTTCACCACCGTGAGTACTGCCAGCGATTTGCACACTGGTTGGTGGAGACTAGTGCTGGTGTGTTACATTTTAATTTGCCTTGGCAACAAAATTAACCTTAGCAAAGTGGCAGATAAGTGATATGTGGTGCTGAACTAAAGCTTGCCAAAAGCAACAGAAATTATCCAACATGCCTAAAAGCAGCATCTTCGCTCTTGAGCCCATTGTTTATAGGCACACTTGTCAAACTGATTTTTATAGCGTTATTTTGCCTATTAAATCAAATGGCAAATTGTGTGCCATGTGGGCCAGTATGCTTGTATTTTTTCCACTGCTGTGACTGAATTGGTAACACTGGGTATTAAATAAACTCTTAATATATTCCTTCAGCAGAAAATCAAATGCAAATACATTTACATTATAAATATTGGTTTGATAAAACAGCCTTTATTTTTTCAGACAACCTTGCTTTATAGTGAATGCTAACTTTCCTTTCTTTGATATAATGATTGTTAGTAATCAGTTAACATATTCTGTGGTGTTTTCAGTTTGACGGTTTACTTGTTTTGTTAAAACTGAGGAACAGTTAGTTTCACAATCATTAAGCTTTTCCTGTTGTATAATAGAATGAAGAGAAATGGGCAGCATGGTGGCGTAATGATTAGCATTCTCAAATTGCAGTGCTCGGTCCCCAGTTCAAATCCCAGCCAGAACACTATCTGCACGAAGTTTGTATGCTCTACCCATGTCTATCTACAGATAAGTGCCCCCCCCCCCCAAAAAAAAATTGGCTCTAGACTACAATACATACACTACATGATACATATGACTGTGGTAGGGATTAGATTGTGAGCCCCTCTGAGGGATTTCTAAGTCACAAGACAATATATGTTGGCACTATATAAATACTAAATAATAATAAAAATAATACTCCCAACCACTCTGCGACTGCCGAACACCGACTGGCAGCTGCAGAATGGATTCTTTGTTCCTCCACGATGCCATATGGCATAATCTCACGAGGAGCGAGATTAGACAGTAGCTCGCACAATGCCGTCAGTAAACAGAGCGGGTCACAGCCATCAGCCTGCCAGCCAGCGATCGCGGCTGGCAGGCTGTTTTTTTATTACATAGTGAAATGTGGCAATTTAGCGCTGATATCTTATGCAGCGCTGCACAGAGTATTGCCTTGTCACTTTACTGTCCCACGGAGGGGCTCACAATCTAATCCCTGCCATAGCCAGATGTCTATGTAAAGTGTAATGTATGTAATGTAGTCTAAGGCCAATTTGGGGGGAGGGTGGAGGAAAAAAAAAAAAGGTATATATTTTTTTTTTTATAAAAAAAACATATATATATATATATATACATATATACATATACATATTTATACATATATACATATATACACACACACACACACACACACACACACACACACACATATATATATACATACATACATACATACACACACAGTATATATGTGTATATATACACACTGTATATATCAGCAGCAATCAAATGGCACCAAATGAGTGCTCTATTTGTGGGAAGAAAAGGAGGTAAAATTCATTTGGGTGTGACCGAGCAATAAAACGTTAAAGTTGTGAAGTGACATAAAAAATGGCCTGGGCACTAGGGGGTATAAACCTCTGGTCCTCAAGTGGTTAAAGTGAACCCAAGGTGAGAGACATATAGAGGCTGGCACATTTATTTCATTTTAAACTATGCATATTGCCTGGCTTTCCTGATGATCCACTGCATCTAATCACCCACCAGGCAACCTAGGCAGGAGCTTGGGGCCTAATGGGCATCAAGGGGCCCACCTGCCACCTTCTCTGACCTCTCTTACCAAAAGGACCACAAGGGAGCCCTAAATCTACTACCTTGCCTAGGGCCACATTACACCGTAATCCATCTCTAAGAACAAGCATGCAGATCAGATCTTTCTAAAGGTAGCCACACACTATACAATAAAATGATCTGATTTAAGGCAATTTGATAAAAACAATCAGATTTCCTGAAAAATGTAAAGCTTTTTTTTTTTTTTTTTTTTTTTTTTTTTTTTTTATACAAACAAGAAATCCGATCGGATTTTCCATTTTTTTTTTATTTAAGTCAATCAGGCGTAATGGATTTTTCTGATCTATTTTTATGAAAATTGAATGATGTAGGGTAGATCGTCAGTTTCTGAATATATACACCCAAGCAATGTTATTTGGGTTTTCAATCATTTTTTTTCACACATGCGTGGTACATTGGTCAGATTTTTCTAATGTTACCATGAAAAATTGATTGTAATCCTTGGATTAAAAAAAAAAGGTAAATCATCGTATGGTGTGTGGCCACGATTGTGGAATTATTTCCGTGGTCAGCGCACAGGATGCGCGCTGACACTGCGGAAATCCTCCACAAGCGTATAATCTGAGAGAACCCAGCAATGGTGCTGTGCACCTGTAGAGGAGAATTCCTGCTGGCAGATGGAGCTGTGGAGAACAGAGGAACAACCCCTCTGTACTGCCACAGATGCCAGATAGGAATTGTACGAGGGGAAGCAACGCAGGGCAAGATAGCCCTAAAAGAGAGAGAGCACAGAGACAGGATGTATGTGTGTCCACCAATCTAGTCGCCACCCAGCGACGATGAACACACAACAGTGAAGACCAAGTGGGAAAGCAATCGCAAGAGATGGCGATTGCTAACAGCGACACAAGACTGAATAAGCACAGAGAAGGACTGTATGTATGTCCACCAATCTAGTCGCCACCCAGCAACGGAAAACACACAACAGCGGAAACCAAGTGAGAACGCAATCGCAAGAGATGACTATTGCTAACAGCGAAACAAGACTGAGTAAGCACAGAGAAGGTATGTATGTATGTCCACCAATCTAGTCGCCACCCCGCGGCGGCGAACACACAACAGCGGAAACCAAGTGAGAACGCAATCGCAAGAGATGACAATTGCTAGCAGGGAAACAAGACTGAATTAGAGAGAGCACAAGTATAAAGAAAGAGCACAGGGACAGAATTAATGTGTGTCCACCAATCTAGTCGCCACCCAGCGACGGTGAACAAGCATCAGCAGAAACAAAGTATGAATGCAATCGCCAGACTGGCGATTGTCACAGGAGCCCTCAGTGGCTGACCGCACTTAGCCTTCTACACGGTGCCAGCGCACAGATCGTGCGAACTCTGGTCGCAGTCAATGCGCAGGAACCGTTAAGAATTAGCCGCAGACAACTCCGAAGGGAGCCTGTGAGACACGGGTGATTACAACGTCACCTACTGGTTCAGAGTAAACTGCCACCACCGCGGTTACTATGGGACCGTGGGGCCCACTAACTGACTGACTAATCCTGCGAATAAAACGGTTAAACACACGATATTCTGTCTAGCCAACAACAAACAAACAGTAGCGTATCTTCAGAGACCCGGGATCATTTCTGTGTGTGTGCTGATAAGCAGGGTAGCGGAAAGTGAATGACTTGGAGAAAGTCGTTTATTCACGCAATATAAATAATTAATATATACAGACAATTATTAAAATCAACAATTATGGAAACAGTAATAGCCAGTATGAAAAATAAAAGAAGGGAGAAAAAATACTTAGTTCTGGAAAGATGTCCTTATTGTGGGAAGAATCATAAAGTCCTTGGTTTCAAAGTCCAGAGTTCAGACCAGGTGGATGCCAGCATATCCTCAAGCTGGCATCTGATGAGTGCAAGATGTTTCAGTGTGGAGGACACAGCCCGCCTGCTGGCTCTGTGCTTTTGATGAAGCTGGTTTGGGGGTGTGGCAATGCCAGCCCCCTCTGAGCTACCAGCAAATGACAGTTCATTCCCTCTGAGAGATTTTAGAGCTAAACTTATGAATTGCTGTAACTCCTGAACCATACACGTTACATTTAGGGGGGTAACAGCTTCATACTTGGAGGAAAATACAGATTAATATGATACCTGACATGGCTAGTGCATCAGATCAGGGTCCTGAGTAGATTCATACCTGGGTGGTAGGGGCCCCGGGCCCCTCTCGACTGGTATCAAGAGATCCAGCATGACCCTACGGATCCAATGATACCGCTCTCATAACCACCCTATTTATTGTATTCTGTAAATGGGCAAAAGATTATATTGTACATTCATTTCTTCCTGCTAAGGCCGGAGACAGCCTGACTGGAGTCCAGCTGTGTCTGCTTCTTGGCTATGAAAGGCCCTGTTGGCTCCTTCAATTAACATCTGAATGTGAAATCTGCTTAGACAACTGAGTTTACACCTCTGGCTTGATCAGCAGTCACAGGGCCAGTCTTCCTGCCAGCTGCTTGTCACCTTATACCTGATGGATGGGCCATCAGCACAGCTTGAAGCCAGGGACTCTCTGGGCCCAGGCTCATTAGCATATCAAAAGGGCCAACCAGCATTTGGAATGGTGCTCTCTTTGCTAAGAAAAGGACTGCAGACCTCCTACACAATAAATCCAGATTGTACCGATTTGAAGCGCAATCGACGCAGGAATCGAGTGCGATCGTTCTTTTCTTCACGGGCGATTCCAGGACGCGCCTGCGTCCCCGCAATCGTCCGTGACAGCCCCCCCCCCTTGTCCGTGGCTTAGCCACTCATCCGCAAGATGTGTGGCGGCGCCGCTAACCTGGCTGACGGGCCTCGAGTTGCCGGTACGGCGGGAAAACCTATTGGAGCCTGTGGCTCGGTTCCCCTGGACCGGTCGCGGTCTGCTACCGTCAGGGTTGACCCAACATGGACCGTTCTGGACAGGGCGTTTGCGCCACTGCAGTCGGACGTGGTGTCTGCCGGGACTGCGGACAACGGGCAGTGGGTTGGTTAGGTCAACAGCCAGCCCACGCAGGGTTCCCCTGCTGAGTGGCTGTGGACCTAAGGGAACCCCGCGGGAATCCCTGGACCTGCCCAGCTCCTGACAGACGGCACATGCCCTGCAGTAGTTTGCTACATCCCTGTTCATCCGGGGCCAATAAAACTGGTTCCGAATACCGGCGAGTGTCTTGCGGACCCCTGAGTGCCCTGTCAGAGGATTACCATGTGCGGATTTCAGCACATGTCCCCTGAACGCACTCGGGACCACAAGCCATTTGGTATTCGCGTGGGATCTACCTGTAGGGGGCTGTGCAGACTCACTGTACAGTCTCCCACCTTCCCAGTACACCTTGAAAGCGGCCCCGTCTGCGAGGGGCTCAGCGGCTTGCTGCATGAGCACCTCCAGGCTTGGGTCACTTTGTAGTGCGGCTGAGAATACGGCGCTGTCAGTTTCAGCCAACTGGCTCATGTCACACGAGGCCAGCGGCTGAAAGGTCTCATCCCTGCGGTCAGAGGAGGGGGAGGAGGCCGGAACCCCCTCCACCTGTTCTGAGCTCGGGTTCTGAGCAGTGCAGCTGCGCGGTACTGCTAGCACAGGTACACTGTCAGAATGGCACAGACGGGCATTACTCAAATCATCATTGCATGCAGTAATGACATTGACAGGTATAGACATTTTTTCATTACAGACAGGTTGTACAAGAAACTCAGGTACAGTTACAGCATCATCACAACAGACAGTCTGTACATCAAACTCAGGTGCCTTTGAAGCAGGCACTATTGAACCTGGTACCCTTGAACTGGGCACATTCAACCCACCTCCCCCTGGTGCTCCCCCAAGTGTATAAAGTACCTGGTGGTGGGTGGAGAGTCTGTCTCCTTCCGTGAGCGACAAGGCGGTCGTGGCAGGTTCATAGTAGGACACAAGCTTGCCCAAATCAGTCCCTAGCAACACAGGGACTGGGAGATCCTTCATAACCCCAACAACCCTTTCTTGGACCCCTCCCACTCCCCAATCCAGCTTCACTCTGGCGTGGGCTATGTGAAAAAGGGTGCCTTCTACTCCAGTAAGGGCAAGGGATCGGCTGGAGCTGATGCTCTCCTTTGGCACAAGGTGTGAGTGAACTAACGTGATGTCAGCTCCGGTGTCTCGGAATCCGGTGACAACTTTGCCGTTCACTCTAACAAGTTGCTGCTGGTCGGTTCGGTCGCGGATTTCCTTTCCGCGGGCAAACAGGACAAAATCTGATGATCCAGGCTGTGGTTCGCTGGCGGGATGCCTCTGCTGTGGGTGAGGTGCAGGTGATGCAGGTGCTGGTGGTGTCTGTCTCCGCTCCGGGCAGTCGAACTTCATGTGTCCGGGCTGGCGGCAGTAGTGACAGATGACCTCTCCAGGCGCTGCAGGCCTGGGTGCAGCAGCTGCGCTGGGTGGCCTCTGTGGCGGACGGCTCACAGGGGCAGGAGGGTCTGCCGAGGTATTGGGCTGACCTCCTCTCCAGCTGGATGGGACAGTTCTGCGTGTATCAGCCACCCGGGTAGTTGCAAAAGTCTCAGCAAGGTCTGCAGCGACAGTTGCTGAAGCCGGCTTGCGTTCTAGCACAAATTGTCGTACATCAGCAGGGCAAATGTTCAGAAATTGTTCCAGGACTATCAAGTCCTCCAGGACGCCATAAGACCCTTTGGTGAGGCCTAGTGTCCACTGGCGGAGTGTGGTGAGCAAGCTGCTGACCACATCTCGGTACGAATCAGAAGACTTTTTCTGCCAGGCCCTGAACTTTTTCCGATAGGCTTCTGGCGTCAGCTGGTACTTAGTAATGATAGCGTCTTTTATAGCAGCATAATCATTATCCTTCTCCGCAGGCAATTCTGCGAAGGCATCAAGCGCTTTGTAGCGCAGCAACGGTGTCAGATGTCTGGCCCACTGGTCTTGGGACAGACGATACTGACGGCATGCTTTTTCAAAAGACCGCAAAAACAAGTCAATGTCAGTGTCTTTTTCAATATTAGCAAATTTAAATTTTGCACTTACGGGTGCTGCAGCTCCTTCAGCAGGGAGGCTGGGCGGTGAACTCCGGCTGGCCTGTTGCACTTTTGCCATGTTTAGCTCATGCTGTCGTTGGCGCTCCCGTTCTCGTTCTGCAGCAGCAGCAGCAGCGGCTTGCCGCTCCCGTTCCTCTCGTTTTTCCATGTACTGCATGTACTTGTCCAGGTCAGTGTCCATCAGCTTTTGTAATGCCTGCTGCATTAGCGGGTCAGCTCCCATGGACAGTCCAGTACTGGCCGGTTCCGGGCGAGTAATGTCAGAAACTCTGGGATTGGGGTCCATACTGACAGTCTCTGGCGTAACTGTTGCAACAGGGCCCGCAGGATGCTCAACCTCTGTACGCCTAAGATCTTCAGCCTCTGGTTCCCCTTGATTGTCAGATGGGCTGGTATCCACCTCAGCGGACACTCCCGGCTCCCGCAGTTGCTGGGCATCCCATCTGGACAAGTCTGCCATCAGGTCCCGTTTTGTCTTGCGGAGGATGCCAATGCCCCTCTCTTCGCAAAGATTTTCCAGGTCTGCTAGGCACATGTTCTGGTAGTTCCCGGACATTTCCATGCCAAATAAAATAAAACTTTTGGGGAGGGGTACTGGCTACACAGTCTCTCTGTATATATAAAAAATATATTGCCTTCCAGCTACACCAACGAATTAGTTCGTTTCTCGATAGCGCTAGCGCTATCGCAGATACTTTCAGCACAACACAGGTCTCACCGCTGCCTACCACTGTCACAGGAGCCCTCAGTGGCTGACCGCACTTAGCCTTCTACACGGTGCCAGCGCACAGATCGTGCGAACTCTGGTCGCAGTCAATGCGCAGGAACCGTTAAGAATTAGCCGCAGACAACTCCGAAGGGAGCCTGTGAGACACGGGTGATTACAACGTCACCTACTGGTTCAGAGTAAACTGCCACCACCGCGGTTACTATGGGACCGTGGGGCCCACTAACTGACTGACTAATCCTGCGAATAAAACGGTTAAACACACGATATTCTGTCTAGCCAACAACAAACAAACAGTAGCGTATCTTCAGAGACCCGGGATCATTTCTGTGTGTGTGCTGATAAGCAGGGTAGCGGAAAGTGAATGACTTGGAGAAAGTCGTTTATTCACGCAATATAAATAATTAATATATACAGACAATTATTAAAATCAACAATTATGGAAACAGTAATAGCCAGTATGAAAAATAAAAGAAGGGAGAAAAAATACTTAGTTCTGGAAAGATGTCCTTATTGTGGGAAGAATCATAAAGTCCTTGGTTTCAAAGTCCAGAGTTCAGACCAGGTGGATGCCAGCATATCCTCAAGCTGGCATCTGATGAGTGCAAGATGTTTCAGTGTGGAGGACACAGCCCGCCTGCTGGCTCTGTGCTTTTGATGAAGCTGGTTTGGGGGTGTGGCAATGCCAGCCCCCTCTGAGCTACCAGCAAATGACAGTTCATTCCCTCTGAGAGATTTTAGAGCTAAACTTATGAATTGCTGTAACTCCTGAACCATACACGTTACATTTAGGGGGGTAACAGCTTCATACTTGGAGGAAAATACAGATTAATATGATACCTGACATGGCTAGTGCATCAGATCAGGGTCCTGAGTAGATTCATACCTGGGTGGTAGGGGCCCCGGGCCCCTCTCGACTGGTATCAAGAGATCCAGCATGACCCTACGGATCCAATGATACCGCTCTCATAACCACCCTATTTATTGTATTCTGTAAATGGGCAAAAGATTATATTGTACATTCATTTCTTCCTGCTAAGGCCGGAGACAGCCTGACTGGAGTCCAGCTGTGTCTGCTTCTTGGCTATGAAAGGCCCTGTTGGCTCCTTCAATTAACATCTGAATGTGAAATCTGCTTAGACAACTGAGTTTACACCTCTGGCTTGATCAGCAGTCACAGGGCCAGTCTTCCTGCCAGCTGCTTGTCACCTTATACCTGATGGATGGGCCATCAGCACAGCTTGAAGCCAGGGACTCTCTGGGCCCAGGCTCATTAGCATATCAAAAGGGCCAACCAGCATTTGGAATGGTGCTCTCTTTGCTAAGAAAAGGACTGCAGACCTCCTACACAATAAATCCAGATTGTACCGATTTGAAGCGCAATCGACGCAGGAATCGAGTGCGATCGTTCTTTTCTTCACGGGCGATTCCAGGACGCGCCTGCGTCCCCGCAATCGTCCGTGACAGCGATTGCCAACAGACACAAGACTGAGCAGGACAGAGCACGAGAGTAGCAAAAGGCACAGCAAGCAACACAAATAAGAACATCAAGGAAAATAAACGCTAGCTAAATGCGAACACTGCACTCATTCGCAACAGCAAACGCGTTTTAAACACGATCACCGCGCGTTAGGCGCCCAGTGATAAGCGTGTCACCCTAACTAACCAATGAAACACAAACACGAAATGGAGAACGCAAACGCTTGCTAAACGGTTACCTCACCGAGCCTACAGCAAGCGTTCGTACCAGACAAGACAGACAGATGGGGCTACCAGTAGTAACCGCTGCTCTGGCTAGCACCTCTAAAACAGGATACAGAAGGAACCTCCGCTGCTACCGCTAGAGTGGATGCGATCCAGACAGACAAACAGATGAGGCTACCAGTAGCAACCGCTGCTTTAGTTAGCACCCCTAAGGTAGAAAACAGAAGGAAGCACTGCCACTACCACTAGGGCTAGTGCAATCCAAACAAAACGATTTCCTGTCAACCGCCGCTGACGACAAGACAGTCGCAAGACAGAACGATTCACAATTGCCAACCGCTGGCGGCCGTGCAATCGCACAGACAAAACAGATAATACAACCTGACTGCACTAGAAGGGATGCCTAGTGCAGTCCCAAGGAATTACTCTAAGATAATCTTAGCAAACAATAGCAAAGGCTGACACTCCAGGTGTTAGCAGGAACAAACCATCATGACCAGCAAAGGATTCTGAGAGAACATGGTATTTATACTGCAAGCCTTCAAAAGAGGCAACTAGGCAATTTGCATAACAAGTATATGCAAATTCCTCAGCAGCAGAGCAGGTCTGAAACTTGCAAAGTGAAGACAGGTCTCTTTTCCTGAGAGGAAAAGCAAAGTTAGTACCTGCTAACGTTGTTTTGAACAATCCTTCAGGGCAAAGGTGAGACGTAGCTCCTCCCAGGAACAGGAACAGACAGCACTTCCCCTATAAAAAAGTCACATGGTTAGTCCACCCTCAGTGCGTTTAGCCAAGTACCCGACAGGTGAACATTCCACTAACCCATAACCGTGCAACTATCAGACACAGACAATTAACACCCGGGTGGGATCGTTGCCCTGAAGGATTGTTCAAAACAACGTTAGCAGGTACTAACTTTGCTTTGTTCCCACAATCCTTCAGGGCAAAGGTGAGACGATTAACAAGTAATACAACCTCAGGGTGGGACCACTGCTTGGAGAACCTTTCTACCAAACGCTTGGTCGTGTGCAGACATTGCATCAATTCGGTAATGCGGATGAACGTAGAAAAGCTTGACCACGTTGCTGCTTTACATATTTGCTCAGGCAAAGCCCCTGTATTATTAGCCCAAGAAGCTGCCCTAGCTCTAGTAGAATGCACTTTAAATGAGGCAGAAGCCTCACTTCCCATAACTCTGTAAGCTTCTATAATAGCTAACCTAATCCAATTAGCTATAATAGATTTAGAAGCTCTCTGACCTACAGTTTTCCCTGAAAATAAAACAAAGAATCTGTCTTCCTGACATCTGAAATTCTGTTCAAATATTCCAGAACACATCTTCTAACATCTAATGAGTGAAAAATCCTCTATTTTCCACACTTTGGATTCACACAGAAAGCAGGCAAAATAATATCCTGCGACCTGTGAAACCTAGACATAACCTTCGGACAAAACTCTGTCTGTAACACTCATGTATCCTGAAAGTAAGGACTTTTCATAGACAAGGCTTGTAGCTCACTGACCCTTCTGGCTGTAGTGATGACTACTAAAAAATACTGTTTTTAATGTAAGATATCTAAAAGAACTGTCCTTAAGAGGCTCTAAGAAACCTTTAGACAGTCCCTTTAAAACCACTGATAATCCGAAGGCGAAACGTATGGTTTATAAACTGGCAGTTTTCTAGAAAAAACCTTCAGAAACCTCACTATCAAAAAGGAGAGGAAGACAAGGGGATAACTGAAAAAGCAGATAAAGCAGCAATATGCACTTTAAGCGTACTTACAGAAACATTTTTATCCCAACCCTCCTGAAGAAAATCCAGGACTGCTGGAACTGACAGGCTATCAAACTTAAAGCCGGACAGCCAAAGTTGGAAAGTTTTCCAGTATTTCAAGTAGATTTTCCTAGTAACTTCTTTACAGATACCAATCAATGTAGAGGCTGCCTTGTCAGATACTCCCAATTTTTTGAGTAAGGATCCAGACTGACAGATTCAATCTGCCTGGATGTGGATGCCACAGGTTCCCTTGCGGCAGCAGATCTGGCCTGCAACGAAGTCTCCAAGGGTCCCCTAAGGTGCAATCAAAATCATCCGATTTTGACAACCTCTTGCTGATAACTGCCGGAATCAAATTGAGAGGAGGAAATGCATACCGAAGTGGAAAGTTCCACTCTTGAATGAATGCAGTCACCCCCAGATATATGCTCTCTTGGATTGAGGGAGAAGAAACTCTGAATCTGGGCATGGTCTTCTGTTGTGAACAGATCGATTAACTGTGTTCCCCATCGTTTTGTGATGTCTGGGAACACCTCTCTTTGTTTATAGACCACTCTGATGACAGAATCCTGCTTCTGCTCAGTTTGTCTGCCTCTATATTGAGTGTTCCCTTGAGACGAACAGCTCTCAAGGATAACCCATTTTTTTCTGCCCAGGACAAGATCTCCTCCGCTTCTTCTTGCAACAACAGGGATCTCGTGCCTCCCTGTTTGTTGACAAAACGCTACTACCGTAACATTGTCAGAGTGGATCAGAACATTGGACTGTGACAGTATCGATTGCGCCTGAAATAAGGCCCGCTTTACTGCCCTTAATTCCCTCCAGTTGGATGACCTCAGACTCCAGTTTTGTCCACTTCCCTTGAAAGGCTCTGTGAGCTATACAAGCTCCCCAGCCCCAAGCGCTTGCATCCGTAGTAATTACCTGGTCTACAGGCTCCTTCCAAAGCCTTCCCTTCACAAGGTTGGATTCCTCCAACCACCACTGCAGAGACAACACCACAGTTTGAGGAATTGTGACTTTGAAATCTTGTTTATGGACGACCGTCCCAATTTCCTAGAAGGAAACTCTGCAACTTCCTGATGTGCGCCAGTGCCCAGGGTACTGCCACCATTGTGGAGGACATCAATCCCAGCACAGACAAAATCATCCTTAGGGAAACCTTGTCTTCCCTCTGTAATGATTTCACTGCCAAATTTATCTTTAGGATATTTTCTGGAGGAAAGAAAATCCTCTGCTTTAATGAATCCACTAGCATGCCTAGAAAAGGCGTTTTCTGACTTGGAATCAAAGAGTACTTCTCTAGGTTGATAATCCAACCTAGGGATCGGAGATGTTCCGATACCAGATTTAAATGGTTTCTCAGTTGATCTGCTGAACTTCCGAGAATAAGCAAGTCGTCTAAACACGTTATGATTAAAATCGACTGCTCTCTCAATGGAATCAATGCTTCTCCCAGAATCTTTGTGAACACTCTTGGGGCAGAAGTGATCCCAAACGAAAGGCAAACAAACTGGTAGTGTTCTACCCTCTTATTTACTCCTACTGCAAATTTTAGGAATTTTTGCGATTTTTGGTGAATGCCAATATGCATCTCTTAGATCCAGAGATGCCATAAAGGCCCCTGGAAACAGAAGCCCCCTTACTGAAAAAATGGATTTCATCCGAACTTTTTCTGTCTCATAACAGATTAGGTTCAGAATCAGGCGGAACTTGCCCGACGACTTTTTAATACAAAAATAGTGAAACAGAAGCTTTGCTTTTGTTCCTTTACTGGCACAGGATTCAGACTAACCAGCAAGCTCATGGTGACCAAGAACTCAGAGTGTGTAAGAGGCTACAATGGTCCTAAAAGCCCTCTTACTAAAATGCTAAGAAAAGCAAAAAAGTTTGCTTTCTTAAAACAGAAATAATTTGCAATAATTCAGGTTGACGTGAGCTTGAGATGTCTCCCAGTGCATCACTGCTGACTATATGCAAATTAACCATTGTTACCCTTAGAAGCTAAACACACCTCCAGAACCGCTGGAATGCAATGATGTGTCAGCTTGTTAATTTGTACAGAGCCCTAATAATCCAACATGCATACAGACTGTTTCGGATTGTTTGATCTGGCACAGGATGAAATACATTCTGTTTTAGCATGTTTTGTAATATACTCAAAATTTCTGGAAACAGAGTGGGATCTCTTGGGGCCTTTGAGACCACAAATCTTGATGATGGATGGAGCGCAAACTATTTGGTAACCAAACTTTATTGTTCGGCAAATAAACTGGCTTTTTGCCCCTTTTGCCCACCTGAGAGAGAAGCATCTTAGCCTCCCTCCACCGCCTGACACGAGTCATTGGGATTTTGACTGGGTCTTCGGAGCTTTATATTTAAAGCCCCTTTTCCCGGATTTGTCAGAAGTCCACTTTCTGCCTTTTCTCTGATCTTTAGAGGCATCTTTTTGATCACACAAAAAAAACTTTAGTTGCAACAGCTTTTTTTTTCTTTTTCTTTTTAGGAAAACATTTTTCTTTTTGTTCAATGTACTTTCCAAAGCTGATCATTAATTTCAGCAGTGGGTGTAAACCTAATTGCCTCAGCCGAGGAATCAGCTAAATATGCAGCAGATTTAATGAGAATCGCAATAGAATTCAACAAATGCTCAACAGGTGCACCAGCCAGTATATTAGCTCTAAGCTGATTAATCCACAGCTCCAAAGCTCTGACCATACATGTAGAGGCAACAACCGGCCTACACATAGCCACACTAGCCTCCAAAGACCTCTTCAAATAAGCATCCACTTTTTTATCAAGTGGATCCTTTAGCTTTGTATAATTGATCATTAATAGACAAATTAGCTACCACATCCTTACTCAACTCCACAAGAGTAATTAATGGCAGCAATCAACACCTCCGTATCCTCAATACGGAATTTAAACTTTGGAACAGACTCAGATTTTATTTCTCTAATGTCTGAATCCTCAGAACTAGCTGCAAACTCAGCCTGACTAACATCAACCTCAGTCACAGATACTCCAGATACAGCAACCTGAGAAGTAGTTGGATTAGCATTCAATAATGAGGACTTAATTGATTCCAATGAAGCATTCATTTCTTCTTGTATTCTGAACAGAGTGACCCGGCTCCTCCCTCATAACCCTCTCTATGCACAACTGACAGTTTTTGCATAGGGCAAAATCAGCTTAACCTCCCTGGCGGTAAGCCCGTGCTGAGCACGGGCTATGCCGCCGGGAGGCACCGCTCAGGCCCCGCTGGGCCGATTTGCATAATTTTTTTTTTTGCTACACGCAGCTAGCACTTTGCTAGCTGCGTGTAGCATCCGATCGCCGCCGCTACCCGCCGATCCGCTGCTATTTGTCGCGCCGCGGCCGCCCGCCCCCCCAGACCCCGTGCGCTTCCTGGCCAATCAGTGCCAGGTAGCGCTGTGGGGTGGATGGGAGTCCCCTTTGACGTCACGACGTCGATGACGTCATCCGGCCCGTCGCCATGGCGACGGGGGAAGCCCTCCAGGAGATCCTGTTCTTTGAACAGGATCTCCGATCGCCGGCGGCGATCGGAGGGGCTGGGGGGATGTCGCTAAGCAGCGGCTATCATGTAGCGAGTCATCTCGCTACATGAAAAAAAAAAAAAGAATTTTTTTTTAAAAAAACACACTACTTTGCTGCCCCCTGGCGGATTTTTTTAAACCGCCAGGAGGGTTAAAATTGCACAAAGGGCATCTCTTATAATTAAGAGGGAGCCTATGCTTATCTGCAGCAGCAGCCTCAGCAGTTTTAGCAGCAGCCTCAGTTTTGGCCTGCAAACAAACAAAACCAACAAGGCATGTAACTCTGTACAGCTTTAGCACATTTAGCCCAGAAAGAGAAGCCATTATCTCACTTTCTGGGCGGCCTGGTTGCTCTCAATCCTCTCAGCGTCTGACATGCCTCCAAACTTTCATGTCCAGCGCAGGACCAAACTCCCTCTGAGCAACAGTGCAAACAGGCCTGCGCAGCCTCCCCTTTAAAACATATCCGGCCTGCCGCGATTGGATGAGGGGCAGACCGGAGGTTCAGAAGGAGTAATGAACCAGCTCTACAAATTGCTACATCCGGCATACCCGCCGGAAATTACGCATCCGGACGCGGCCAAGCGTCCTAATGGCCGCAATGCGCTCCACGCTGCACATGGCCGCTGGCTTACCTCCGTCCTGCTCCTCTGCCGCAAGGCCGCCAAGGGGAACCCACGCCTTCCACACTTGCTCTCCCTGGCAGCGGGAGAGAAAGGTAGGCAAACCCCAGTAAAGATCCAGCCTGGGGCGCATGGCCAGACTGCCTCAGTACCACAGTCTCAGCCACCCAGAAGGATCCACCTGCAGCCCAGCACACAGGCTTCACCCAGAGGGGAGATGCCGACCTGCCTGGACGCAGGAACAAACAGCACTGAGGGTGGACTAACCATGTGACTTTTTTATAGGGGAAGTGCTGTCTGTTCCTGTTCCTGGGAGGAGCTACGTCTCACCTTTGCCCTGAAGGATTGTGGGAAAAAACTGATGTACCAGGTAATGTCCATGTTTCCCTATGGCTCAAGTGGGCGATGTTACAGTTTAACTGTGTGCTGATCAGAAAGCGGTTATGGGTAATAGCCATTTTCAAAATGGAGGACGGAAAATTCCCTTGATCACAGTGAGCAAACAGGATGCGGGACAGGAAAAAGACACCGAGAAGTAGACTACATGGAAGGTAAGTATGACTTGTGTATGCTTATTTTGACTTTTAATTTTCAGTTCAGGTTTCCTTTAAGGAATGGTCAAACAGCTGTATGCCTGTGCAGACAGCTGAGCGGATCATTACACCACCTTTACAAAGACCAGCTGCATGCTTGTTTCAGGTGTGTGACGAAGGGCCCATTCATACTTGGGCGATTAGCGGGCGCTTTTTAAAGCCCTTGTGTAAGTAAAAGTATATGGCAATGATCTCACTGCAGCGATCGCCAGAAATTCACGATTATCGGTAAACGCTAGCGCTGTGCATGCAGCACTTTTTGGCTAATTTTGAGCAATCACAATTCTATTGTTAAAAAAATGCAGATCGCTGAAAAAACATGAAAAAGTACAGTGAAAAATACGAATGTGATGAATGTGAAAAAAATGCCAACACAAAACGCTAGCGCTAATCGCTAGCAATTTGCGATTGCAGGTGTACATGGGTCCTCAGACACTACTGATCAGAGAGATTGGCAGCACTGCCAGGCAACTGGTATTGTTTTAAAGGAAATAAAGAAGACAGCCTCCATATGTCTCTCATACTGTAGGTTGGGTTCTAATAAGATGCTAATAAATGCAGTTATTTGTGCATGCAATTTAATGTACATATGAAGTCTTTCCGTGGCCTGCAGTCAGAGGCTGAACTCTGGTGTTGTAATCAGCTGAATATACCATCTAGTCTAGTGGAAGCTATTTTATCTTAGTTAAGCAAATAACTCCCTCTAGTGGTAGAGGGATCATTTAGCAAAACCCTTTAGACGAAATACTGCAACAAAACTTGGTTAATTCTCTTACTACCTAACCACATTAAATACCGTATTTCGCGCCGTATAAGACGCTCCGGAATGTAAGATGCACCCAGGTTTAGAGGGCAAAAACCAGGGTAAAAAATATATACTAATCCTGGTGGGTCCATATTCCAGGAGCGTCTTATAATGGTGACCTCTTCTGTCCCCAGAAGTCCCCTTCTGCCCCTAGTGTATCCCCAGGTGTCTTCTTCTGTTGCTGGGTGCCCCCCCCCCTTCCTTCTGCCCTCTGTGTGGCTGCTCTGTCCAGCTTCTGTCTGTCCCCAGGTGTCCCCTGTGGTGTTGTCTTCTGTGACTGTCCCCCCTCCTGACCCCAGTGTAGCCTCTGTCCAGCCCTCTTGTCTGCATCTCCCTGCATATTACATGTCCCCCCCCTCCCCTCCCTGTGTGGTCTCTCTGTCCCTAGTCTCCACTCGTGTATTATTATTATTATTATTTATATAGCGCCGACATATTACGCAGCGCTGTACAATATATATATCTTGTCACTAACTGTCCCTCAAAGGAGCTCACAATCTAATCCCTACCATTGCCATATGTGTATATTATGTAGTGTAAGTACTGTAGTGTAGGGTCAATTTTTAGGGGGAGCCAATTAACTTATCCGTATGTTTTTGGAACGTGGGAGGAAACCGGAGTGCCCGGAGAAAACCCACGCAGACACGAAGAGAACATACAAACTCTTTGCAGATAGTGCCCTGGCTGGGATTCGAACCAGGGACCCAGCGCTGCAAGGCGAGAGAGCTAACCACTACGCCACCGTGCTGCGTGTATTAATGACGTCATCTCCACAAGCGCCGGTCACTAGAGTGAGAAGTGAGGACATCGGCGATCCCCGGGCAGCGTGGACGCAGTAAGATACGCTAGCTGGTACTACTTTTAACGGGCACCGGGAGACACTGACAGGGGGAGGGACAAAGCGGCCACGCGAGACGAAGGAAAGAGTTTATACACAGGAGCTGAGACATAATACGGGGCTTGTCAGAGCGGCCGCACAGGTGACAGAAGAGGGGACACGGCACACCAGAGTATTATGCAGGGAATCCTTGATGCAGCGGGTCGGCGGTTTGTAACGGTGGGCGATCGTAACTCGAGGATTCCCTTTCTTTGCCGTATAAGACAGTGACTTTTTCTCCCCATTTTTTGGGGAGAAAAAGTGTATTATACGGCAGAAAATACGGTAAGTTTCAGGCAGGAATCGCACTTGTGTCTGCAGAAACCACAGACAATTACCTTATCATAATTGGGGCTGTCTTTTGATGGCGCCCAAATTATTGAACGAGTGCTGCTACATCCAGAATTCAAATTACTGCCTATGACAGTGCCCGCTGAGGCAGATTACCAGTGTGGTTTTTTACCTTACTCAAGCCCATCCTGCCAACTCCATACTTACCATTCAGAGGTCCTACCTGCCTTTGGCCAAAAAGAATGTCATCTGGGTGAGAAACTATATCCCCCCCCCCCCCCCCTCATGCATATTCAGTTTAATCTGTAAGCGCCACACTGCTTTTGCAGACTCTCAGTAGCTTGCAGACAGGAGCTCTGAAGTCTTGGCTCCTACATTCAGAGATAAAAGAAAAAAAAAAGTCAGCAGCCTGGTGCTCTACTTACTGTCATGGCACCCGGTGTCCTCTCCATAGGTGTGCACACCGGCCAGGCAGCGCTCTATTGTTCTTCTCCTGACAGGTGACTCCGTATGGCGTCACATCCAGTGGCCATTTCCGCACGCATGAACACTGACTATTGTAAGCGTTCACACGTAACAACATACGCATCTGCACATGCGTGGGATTTTAACCATTTCAGCCCGCGGGGATTTTTCACCTTATGGACGAGAGGAATTTTCACCTGTCAGCGCTTCTACCTTTCATTCCCCAATAGCTTTATCAGTACTTATCACAGCGAAATAATCTATATCTTTTTTTTTTTTCCACCAGCAATTAGGCTTTCTTTGAGTGGTAAATTATGCTAAGAATTATTTTAATCTAAATGTATTATAATGGGAATATGAAAAATTGAAAAAATTCATTTTTCAGTTTTCAGCCA
Source organism: Hyperolius riggenbachi (assembly GCF_040937935.1). Lineage (NCBI taxonomy): Eukaryota > Metazoa > Chordata > Amphibia > Anura > Hyperoliidae > Hyperolius > Hyperolius riggenbachi. The sequence continues at coordinate 131,237,376 of NC_090656.1, read as the reverse complement.
TTACAGTTTTAAAATAACTAATGCTACCATAATTAAAATCCACACATTTTATTTGGCCATTTGTCACGGTTATTGCGACGTTAAAATTATACCCCTAGTGTAATGTATGGTGACAATATTTTATTTGGAAATAAAAGGTGCATTTTTTTAGTTTTACATCCATCACAAATTGAAATAAATAATCATTTATTTGTATTCCCCAAAGTCAGTAGGTGTGTTTTACTATTTGGCCACAAGATGTCCCTAGTGAGCAAAAATCCCATTAGCGTACAATGTACCCTAATTGGGATACAATGTATGCTAATTGGTATACAATGTATCACTACATTGTAACCAGGAAAGTGACGTAGGCTTCCATCGGAAGCCTCCGATCACAGCGGCAGCGAGGAGGTTATGAATGGAAACATTGTTTCCAATCATAAATTTAACGATCAGGCCGCGGAAACCGGCGGAAATGACGGCGGGAAATTTACATTTACAGAATAAACACGGTTTTTGAACAAAAAGTGTTTATTCTCGACGGACATGCTCGGATTGGCACAGGGGACTTTTGTCCCCTGCAGCCAATCCCCCCTGCTAGCAGCAGCAGCGCGATCGTGCAGGATCGCCTGCAGACCCCCAAACTGCAGGGACGTGACTAGCGCGTCCCTGCGGCTCTAGCACCTGCCGCTGCGGATGTGAAGCTCACGTCCACACCGCTGAAATGGTTAACTTGGCGTCCAAACACATGGGCTGGCCTATAAAAGCCAGCCTCACTTTGCAATAGGTGCATTCAGTTTGTGCAGTTTTGCTAGCTCAGTCCCAGTACTCAGCCCATAGTGCCTGATTGACTTCCCGTGTTTGACTCCTGGTTTGTTCCTGACCATTGCTTGCCTGTACCAACCCTTAGCGTGTCTCACGATTACGCTTGTCTGCCGCCTGTCCCAACCTCTGGCCTGTCTCACGTTTACGCTTGTCTGCTGCCTGTCCTGACCCCTGGCTTGTCTTACGTTTACGCTCGCTTGCTTGCTTCCTGCTCTACTACAAGTTCCACTTCGCGGTGTCAACTGTTCTCCAAACTACTGTTAGGGTTTCTCTGAGTTCAACCTGGTGGGCTCTAGGAAGCAAAGCCCAGTGTTCCTTCCGTGATCACTTAGACTCTGTGCTCTGAGGAACTCTCACCTCAGTGGGGAGGTCAACAACACACCTGAAGTTCCATAACTCCTAGATATATTGATTTTAATGATGATGAATGTATTTATATGTAAGAGAATGTAAAATATATGGGTGTGCCATTGAGTGTCCTCTGTATTTGTTAACTTGTAGGCACAGTGAATGGCCTGATGAAGTTAATCTCGCAAAACACGTTGCCTTGTGCTCAATAAATCATTTTTCTTACTGTACCGTAAGTGAATTCTTGTATGAGGTAAGCCACATCAAGTTGTTTTTATATTTTAACTTTTTTTTGTACTCTTGGGCGCCTCTCCACTGTAAGCAGTCTGGAGAGCTTAGCAAAGTGAGGCAGTTACAGCATATTAGCATTACATAAAATAATAAGGAACAATAATAATGATCATAATTACGAATACACCTAAAAAATAAGGAATTCCATGCACACGCCAGGGCACTATGACATACTTTTTTTTTGTACAGCTACCATTCTTCATCTGCTTGCACAAATCAAAACAATTATTGAATAATCAGAACTTTAATGTAAATTTGCAGCATAGTATGTACAATAAATAAAAACACAATTTTAGCTTTTTCCATACAGGAATTCAAAACAATTTTGAAGGCATATATAATACAATTTACAGACCAGTTTTCAGTTTATCATTGTTATTGTTTGTTGAAACAGAACACATCAGGAACATAAACAGTTTGCCAGAACCTAGTGGTATTATAAGGGTTAATGCTACAAGCACTTGTTGCTCAGCATGGCGACTGACAGCATAAGCATCCTGTGTAGCTTCTCATCAGCCTCCCTAGACCTGAACACACCAGTTAGAATGCAATAAGATTCACTCTGACTGTTGACGTCAGTAGGTTTGTATGAGCTAAACAGGTTAACGCTCCCCACCTGCAAAATTGAAAGACAGTGTTTCAGACTTCTCTTTAAGCAATGCGTAGGTCAAAACATAAAAAATGGAAAGTGGTGAAGGGAGTTTTACAAAAAGCTTAAAGGACACCCGAGGTGAAAATAAACAAATGAAATAAACAATTGTATCCATCTTCCTTCTCCTAAAAAATGACTTAAGATATTCCACAGTTTTCTTTTATGTTTAAAGTGACTCTAACAAAAATTACAACGTTTTTTCTACCATCCTACAAATTCCTAAACCTATTCTAATCTGTTCTGGCTCACTGCAGCACTTTGTACTATCACGGTCTCTGTAATAAATCAATGTATCTTTCCCCTGTCAGACTTGTCAGCCTGTGTCTGGAAGGCTGCCAACTCTTCCGTGCTGGTCTGTTCCTCTATGCACACTCCAGTGTGTGTTTTATTTACATAAGCCAGCAGCGTCTCTGCTATCTTATCAGTGATAGAAGAGAGCTGGATAAAAATCCTCCTCTGTTAGGCTGTGAAAGTAGCTGGCTGACACATACTGAGGAATTACAAACACAGGCACAGGCAGAGCTGTCTGCAGGAAGCCTGTAATGTTCAGTGCATGAGAGAAGAAGGGGACAGAAGGTAAACACACAAATGATCTTTTGAGATTCAAAAGGAAAGCTGTATACAGCCTGCTTGTGTATGGATGTATTTTCTATGTGTGGACATATTGTACATCAATCTACTTCCTGTTTTGGTGGCCATTTTGTTTGTTTATAAACAAACTTTTTAAAACTGTTTTTGACTACTTTTAATGCGGCGGGGAGCGGCGAAATTGTGACAGAAGGTAATAGGAGATGTCCCCTAACACACTGGTATGTTTACTTTTGTGCGATTTTAACAATACAGATTCTCTTTAAATCTACTTTTTAAGTTTTTGCTCAATGACACATTCATTGAAGTATGCCAGAGCTAAAATCTATGAACTATTGGCCCTTTTTATATCTTTCCTGCTTCAGAAACCGTTTTCTGCTAGGAAAGTGTTTTATAGTTGGAATTTCTTATCAGTGAGGGTCACGCTGTAGTCACTTCCTGTCTGAGTCAGGACTGAGTCAGCCACTTACATAACTGATATTTAACTATTTCAGGCAGAGAAAAAAAAAAAAAAAAAACAGCATAGTTATTTGTGTTCTAGGCACTGTACATACACGTCTATCTCATCATGTCAGCTCGGGTATCCTTTAAGCAGGTGCTTCAAACTGCATGCATTTCTACATACTGGAGGTGCAGGAAGTGCAGGAGTCACATTCCAGTTTCTCAACCAATGCAAGGGCAGGACACTAACGTAGGGCAGGGAGAAACCAAAATCATTGATTTTCTATTAGGGAGAATGATTTTGGAAAAAAACACCCTGACATTTCAGCTAAATGGCCTACTCTTATTTTTATTTTCTTATTGTAAGGATTATATAAAAAGAGTTTGTATAAAGCAAGAAAGGGGTTTCCAGTTAAAACAGACTTATCCATCTACCTTGCTGTCTCTGCTTCAGTAAATGAAGGAGCCCAATTATGAAAAATTCAATTTATGTTCCCCTTTATCTCCAATCTGCAAAAAATGCCCCCCCCCCCCCCAATGATTTATAAAAGAGAATGCGTTGTTGGAAAACTAGGCTGGAAATGTAACTAAACATCTTTGCAAATATCCTTAAAGGACAACAGAAGTGAGAACTATATGGAGGCTGCCATATTTATTTCCTTTTATACAATACCAGTTGCCTGGTCTATTAAGATGCAGTAGTGTCTGAATAATGCCAGAAAGAAGCATGAAGCTAATCTTTTAGATCTGACAAGGTAAGAAACACCCGATTTGCTGCATGCTTGTTCACGGGTTATGGCTAAAAGTATTAGAGGCAGAGGATTAGCAGGATAGCCAGGCAACTGGTATTGCTTAAAAGGAAATAAATATGGCAGCCTACATATCCCTCTAGCTTCAGTTGCCCTTTAAAGGCTACCAGAGAGGAATGATTTTATAAAATATAAAATGAGTTTATATATACCTGGGGCTTCTTCCAGCCCCATAAGCCTGGATCGCTCCCACGCCCCCATCCTCCGCTTCCTGGATCCGCCGGTACCGTCACTTCCGGCCAATTGTCCGCATCACAGGGGCTCCCGCCATACCCGTACGCATGCGGCTGCGCAGTAGGCAGCCACACGCGTACCTATATGGAGGGAGCGCTCTGTGATGCGGAGAATTGGCCGCGTCCGCCGGCCGACTGGCAGTAATGACGGGACCCGGTATTGGCGGTTCCAGGCAGCGGAGGATGGCGGCGTGGGAGCGATCCGTGCGTATGGGGCTGGAGGAAGCCCCAAGGTATGTATACTTCATCATCTCTGGTTCCCTTTAAGTAAAGCTAAGGCCCCTAACCATTTAACTTTTCTCCCGGTAGAATTTTTCAGCTTATCTAAAAACTTTTCAGCACTTAACGATTTAAAAAGTACTACAAAATAAGTAAAAAGAAAAAAAAAGAAATATAAATTTCTTAATTGATGTGCGCTTTAAAGGTAATTTATTGATAAGGTTTCAAAATATCTCCTCGGAAAAAAACAAAAAATATGGGCTAAAGACTTCAGGTGGCCACACACGATACAATAAAATTATCAGATTTTTCGGCAATTCGATAAATATGATCGGATCTCCCAAAAACAAACAAAAAAAGTGAAAGCTTTTTTGACAGGGAAAAAAAAAAAAGAAAAGGAAATCTGATCTGATTTTTTTTTCTTCAATCGATTCGGAGTGCTAGAAATTTTTCTTCAATTGTTCTAAAGATTGTATGGTGTGTATTAGATTGTCAATGTATTAATATACACACCTTAGCAATTTTCTTAGCGTTCCCAATAATTTTTATCATAATTAAGAAAAAAATGTAACGTGTGTGGGTACATTGGTCATATTTTTGAAATGTTAGTCAGAAAAATGGATTGCAATTCTTGAATTGGACAGAGATTTAAAAAATTGTATGGTCTGTGGCCCACCTTTACTGAAATGAATTGAAGATCAAAATGTGGAACGGACATTCGAATAGTGTAAAAGTGGTGAACAGAAAGCCACATGGACTGCTAGTGAGGTGATCAAAATGTAGATATAAATGTAAAAACTTGAGAACAATAGTTTCAAAAATTCTTGCCATGACCTCAAAGAGGTACCACAGAAACAGAAGCGCACCTATAACCACAAACCTTTTTATTTTGCATTACAAAAGGATAAAATAATAATCATAATTAAAAATCACATACTTAAGATATACTTTCAGCATCTCAGGTTATAAAATAAAATTCTAAAGATATTCATAAAAAAAAAAAAAAAAAAGTCATCCAGCAACTTCAGTAACTTTATATAATAGTGTATAGCGACAATAAATTAGGGCTGGTGTTTAAATTAAGGAGAATGAATTGGTAAACCTGAATTCTACAGCTCATCACACTTCAGCACCTGGGACACGGTTACAGGGAGGTCACTTACTTGAAGGTCACGTGACTGACTCCGATGATTTTCCCTTCCAAACCAAGAAGCATTGGGGCCATGTAAAGTGCGGTGTGAACCGCAAGTGAGCGAGTTCCGTGTCCCTTTTCACTGCTTTGGGTGCTGAAGCGTGGTGTGTGGGAGTAATTCGGGCTTACAAATTCATTTTCCGGGTCGAACACCAACACTACCAATTATGCCACCCACCACAAGAGAAGCAGCATAGGAGGGGCCCCGGAACACTCCCATAAATACTTACTGTACCCTTGTACCTGTATCAAGGTTAATAATTTTGTATGTTTTTATAGGGGTGGGAGTACCGATACAATCACTGGTTAAAGATTTGATGGGATAAACAATTGTGTCTATCTTTCTACTCCTAAAAAAACTTTTTCAGAATGTTTTTTTTTCTGTGTTTCAGGTAAAAATGTGAGTTTATTGTTGTATTGACTCAATTGAATGATACAGTCTTTCACTGTATCCCAGTCAGAGAGTTCTAAGCCAAAATATATGACCCTGATCAAAATCTATTTGACCCTGCATTTCAAATCCTTTCTTTGCCAAGAACCAGTTTTATAACTGTAATTCCTTATCTGTGAGGATTACGCTGTAGTCCAACTAGGTCCTGATTGGACAGGAACTGTCACTTGCATATCGGATGTTTAATTTTTCCAAGCAGAAAAAGAAAATGAACGCAGCACAGTGATTTGTATACTTGGCCATGTACACACGTTTAAGGGCTAAAAATATAGGTTTGAAGGTGCAACTGTCTTAAGGTGGCCACACACAATACAATAAAATGATCCGATTTTACAGCAATTCGATAAAAACGATCGGATCGCCCGAAAAAATCGAAAGCTTTTCTTTCATTCGACTGAAAAATGCGATCAGATTTCCCGTTTTTTTTTTCGATTTTTATCTATTCGAAATGCCAGATATTTCACTTCAATTTCTCTAAAGATTGTATGGTGTTTTTTAGATTGTCAATTTATTAATATACACACCCTAGCAATTTTCTCAGAGGTTCCAATCATTTTTATCATAATTGGGGAAACATTGAACATAGGTGTGTGGTACATTGGTCATATTTTTGAAATGTTACAATCCGTCAGAAAAATTAATTGCAATTCTTAAATTGAACAGATATTTAAAAAATTGTATGGTGTGTGGCCACCTTTACTGGCATCTGTTGGTACAATTTACGTTAATTCAGCACCCATAGAGAAAAACAATACAAAACACACTAGATCTTCAGCTAAGAAGGTAATTCTCTGTTAGCTCAGCTAAGAATCTAGTGTGTACAGCTGTCCCACAACATCAAGTAGTGTCATCAGAAATTTTGGGACATGGTGACGCTCAGTGGAGCCCTATAAGTGATGTAGCGCAGTAGCACTGGGTTGGTAGGTAGAGCAAAGCAGGAAAAGATCTACACTCTAAAATATGTACACAGGTCATGTGCTGCTACTTTTTATACAAAAGTTAACAAAAGCCAGCACTCATTAGAGACTATGTCTGTCTTACTACATGCCTTGAGAAAGGTGTGTGTTGTACCGCCGAAACATTTATTTTTTGGTGATGAGCATCATAATCTCTACTGAGTGCTAGTTTATGGCTTCTGTTGAACTTTTGTCTCTGGATTGACAGATCCGGATTTATCTCCCACTGAAAAAGTATGAGTGCGAATCTAACAAATCTTTGGCTACATTTTATACAACACTTCAAAGTATTATTGCACTTATAATTAAATGTAGGTGCTGATCAGTAATGAAATATACTGACACATCACCTCCAGTATGTAAAGGTTCCTACTCTGCCTCTATTTTTATAATCTAAAACATTTCCTCTTTTCTGTCTGATGGTAAAATTGTCCCTCTGCAATCCTTAATAGTGATGGTCAAGTACATGCAAATAACTTCGAGTTGATGCTAATCTATATGCAAATGTATGCAGCTTGAAAATGAACCAATTGAATTTTACCTTAGCAGGATTTGATTGGTTCATTTTCAAGCTACATAAATTTGTATAATTTTGCATCAACTCTAAGTTATTTGCATCTACTTGACCACTAATCCTTAATATCTCAAGGCACTATGAGCAAGAACAGGGTTGGGCAATCTTTACGCAGCCCGGGCCGCATTCTTCACACATCAACCCCCCTCCCTTCTTGCAGAGTTGCGAGTGGGCAGCGGGGGATTTGAAACTCACCTTCAATCACAGCTTCCCGCGTTGCATCTCCATGGTAACAGGGTGTCACATGACATAACGTCAGGACGTGCCAGTGTATTACACGCTGGTTGCCAGCGTGTAATACTCTGGCGCATCACAAAGTCCCATCATGGGACCTCCTGTTGCCATGGAGACGCGACATGGGAAGTGGTGATTGAGGGAGAGTTTCAAATCCCACGTTGCCTGCTCGCAACTTGGCAGGAAGGGGGAAAGGAGGGGAATCAGTCCGCCTTTTGGCAGGCCGGTGTAACAGAGGCACATGGGCCGGATGCGACCCATGGACCGTAGATTGCCCAGCACTGAGCTAGTAGGAAGCAATTTTCTATCTACTATAAATAGAAGTGGCATGCCAGCATCTTAAAACAGGGATAAAAATAAATAAAGCAAGTACACTGCCATTGTTGATCCTAGCCGAATTTGAATAGAGTTTACCAACACAAAGTGTACCAAAGATCAAAAATCTAAAGAATCCCAGACTGGGTCTTCATGCGCAGTAGATCCGGACTGATGCGGCTGAGTCTGTTACAGGGGCTGATTGCGGCAGAACGGCACCCCGTGGGGGACTCGCACGTGCTTATGGGGCTGGAGTAAGCCCTAGGTAAGTATTGAGTCTTTAGAAATATCTGATCTCTGGTTTACTTTAAGATGACCATACACTAGGCGATTTGTAACAAATCAGGAAAAAAAAATTGCTTTTTGAAGTAAATCGCTCTCAGTGGAAAAGAGCCCTAAGAGTCAATCTATTATGGGCAGAAGAATCAGGTACAGTATTCATAAAATCACATATTTAGCGTGTCAAGATACATAAAAATGTATTTAAATATTAGTCTACAAATAAGTCAAGACACTGGTTTTAAAATGTCACACAATTAGCCATTTTAATTCCTTTGAAAAATATGCGGAGCATATGGTCCACTGGCTTCTGAGATTTGGTAAAATTGGGCATCTGAGATTTGGTGGCAAATTTAGGGTGCAGCATGAATCTTCCCCATCTGACTTACCTGAGACAGGGCATTCCCTAAGCAGGGATTCAACTACTGTGGACTGAACAGCGAGGCTCTTTTCACAGCAAGGGTTTGATTCAATATAGCGTTATAACTGCTATCACAGCAGTTATCACGCCATCTGCCGCGCGCAAAGATTTTCACGCGAACAGTGTTACTTCTAAGGCTTGGGCATGATCACATGTGCGTTTCACGTGAACCGCGCATGTGATCACATGCAAGCTTTCGCTTATCACGCAAAGTAACGCTGTTCGCGTGAAAACCTTTGCGCGCGGCAGATCGCGTGATAACTGCTGTGATAGCAGTTATCACGCTATAGTGAATCGAGCCCAATGCCCGTTGTGTTGCAGCAGACAATATCGCATCACAACACAATGCAATGACATAGCTATGAGGCTCTTACATTGATTGTGGTGCGGCGTGTTGTTGGAATAGTGCACAGCATGCAATGAAATGACAGGGCAATGTTTGTGTTTACAGTGGCAGTGAGGCATACTTTAATTGCACTGTATGGTCGCTCCACAATTCTACAGAGCGTGATGCAACTTTTTAGCTCCGTTGTGACGCAATCTTTTGCAATGCAACATCCAGAGTGTGAAAGGAGACTAAAGGGTTAGTAAATCATATTTAAAGTGCAACTAACAATTCCACAAGGTAACTTCTGCAGCTGGATGAAACCATAAAAGTTTCACAGATATTGGTCCAGCCAAAAAGTCTGTCTGGGGCAGAATTTTCAAGTATCACAATTTAGTTAGCCCTTTCTATTCTTATCACAAATATACCATGTATGTGCTGCACTGGTATGTAGCACTGCATGTCAGGCACCTGGTGTTAAAGGGAAGGTTCAAGCAAAATAAAAAAATGAGTTTCACTTACCTGGGGCTTCTACCAGCCCCATGCAGCCATCCTGTGCCCTCGTAGTCACTCACTGCTGCTCCAGTCCCCCTCCACCAGCTAGTTCTGCTTCTACCAGCCCCATGCAGCCATCCTGTGCCCTCGTAGTCACTCACTGCTGCTCCAGTCCCCCTCCACCAGCTAGTTCTGCTTCTACCAGCCCCATGCAGCCATCCTGTGCCCTCGTAGTCACTCACTGCTGCTCCAGTCCCCCTCCACCAGCTAGTTCTGCTTCTACCAGCCCCATGCAGCCATCCTGTGCCCTCGTAGTCACTCACTGCTGCTCCAGTCCCCCGCTGGCAGCTTTCTGACCTCTGGGTTGGCGGGCCGCATTGCGTACATTTTTACGCATTCCCGCTAGTGCAGGAACATTAACACAAATATTTTTACGCGTTACTGGTTCAATGCATAATTTTTTACGCATTGAACCAGTAATGCGTAAAAATGTATGTGTCGGCAAGCTGCCAGCGGGGGACTGGAGCAGCAGTGAGTGACTACGAGGGCACAGGATGGCTGCATGGGGCTGGGAGAAGCCCCAGGTAAGTGAAACTCATTTTGTTTTTTGCTTGGACCTTCCCTTTAAGGGCAAAAGGTTATACAGAGTGCTATTTTAGTGTTGCACAAGTCTTTCCATTGTTACTAACCTTAGCCTACACTTACCCTTCATTTGGATATTCTAGCTATTAACCATTACCTCTTTGCCTAGACCTGACATGAAACCTAGTCTTACCGTAACCCCAAGCTTCCTACTTACTGTATGTGCCAACACTAACAGCTTTAGGAAGCCCAGAACTAATGGGGTCAATTTTATAGCTCTCAAAACTGCTGCTCGACCAAGAAGAAGGGTGTAGTTCCCTTTTACAATATTTTCTTTGTCTGTACCTTTACTAAGATCCTAGGCAAAAAGCAAGTTGCCTAAACTATTTTCAAAGGGTGTGATACACAAAAACAAACTTTTTTACTGTACTGTGACGGTTGGTATTCAAGACAAACCATGGGAAGCCTTAACAGAGATTTCAAAATAACATTTGGAAAAGTGCAGCCCACTGCCTGGCTTATGCGTATAAATTACTGAAACACTGTTCTTAGCAACAGTTTTGCAGTACAGTTTTCTCCTGTCTTCGCTTATAAGATTAGTTAAAACAAATTACTAATTCTAATGTGGGGCAGAAATGTTTAGCTCATCCAATGATCCATCTGACCTCATCAAAAAGGTATCTAAAGCCATTGAGCTGTCAACAATTGCCATGCCATTAACCCTTCTACTGGCATAATACTACCCGTGGTGTACACTCAAATGTCCAGAAGACAATACAATACTGGATGCTGGAATAGAATTCCAGGTTAATTATGTTGAGTCTTTAGAGCACTTTCTTCACAGAAGGCTTGGTGTCTTCTAGTCACTTCTAATGCTTATGCACCAGGGTTTCTAGCACTTGGCCGGAGGAACAAGGGAATACTTTCAGGTTGGGCTGTGACCTGTCACCCTGTGAGAATAAGAGAAGACATTAAATAGCAAGAAGGTAGACCAGTACATAAAAATCATACTCAGATTTAAATCAGCATGTGTGATCGACAGTCATAGCCTCTCACATTCACCTCTATCTGCATATATGTAGATGTGCAAGGATACAGAGGCGCCAGTAGGATAAAACAAGATAAAAGGTTTAAAACTGTTTAGGTGGCGGTGGTGGACCGTCCACACACAAACAGACCAAAATCGCTGTTGATTGTAGAAAAAAACAACAATTTATTCACATACTCCTACATAAAAGTGCAACGCGTTTCACGGGCAAACATCCCGCTTCATCAGGCAGTAAACGAACGGAGTATCTCACAGCTCTGAGTATATTGAAAGCTTGGCACCTCTGTGAACACAGAGGTGCCAAGCTTTCAATATACTCAGAGCTGTGAGATACTCCGTTCGTTTACTGCCTGATGAAGCGGGATGTTTGCCCGTGAAACGCGTTGCACTTTTATGTAGGAGTATGTGAATAAATTGTTATTTTTTTCTACAATCAACAGCGATTTTGGTCTGTTTGTGTGTGGACGGTCCACCACCGCCACCTAAACCGTTTTAAACCTTTTATCTTGTTTTATCCTACTGGCGCCTCTGTATCCTTGCACATCAAGTTATCCACCCTTGGTGGAAGGGTGATATACCCTCTTTTCTTCTATCTACAGAGAGCGACATCTTAGTCCTGAGTGGGGTCAGGCTTAATCTCCCCACCTGCGTATACAGTGGTTGCCTTAGAGCAACCCAGGTTTGTAAGTATAATACTTTTAACAATTTTCTCGATTTATACAACATACTACACTATATTGGGCTCTCGGTCTTCCTTTTCTGCATATATGTAGAGGACTTTCACCTTGCATCGCTGGGTTCCCGGTTTAAATCTTGACCAGGACACTATCTGCTCCATTTTTGTATCACAGCTGATGCTTCCATAGAGGCAAAGGAGGCCATTGTCCCAGAGCCTGTAGCCCCCACCCCAAACTTAACTGTGCTCCTCTGAAGCACCTGGAAGGCCTTCAGTGGAGTAGCACCTCATCTTTCCTGGCGGGCGTGCTCCTCTGTCAGTCCGTGGCTCCGTGCACTCATTTTCATCCACCGCTGGCTGCAACATCTCTGTGACCCCGCAGCATGTCAAGGAGGAGAGGTGCTTTCCCATAAAATATTTCCGTAGACTATGACGGGCATATGACTATGGCAGGAAGGAATTAGATTGTGAGCTCCTCTGAGGACAGTCAATGACAACACTATTGACTATAAAGTGCTGGGAAACAGGTCAGTGCTATATAAATACAAAATAAAATTAATCTACCATGTAGGTTGGCATAAATTATTTCTCTGGCTGCAAGAGGACACAGAGAACCAGCAACTTCTAAAAATGCAGCCGAAACAAAATGTAATTCATTTAGAAATGGGTCCTTATGCGCAAAATCTCAATGTTACATCTCTATACTTCCAAGCGACTGCTGCTATCTGACTGAACAAATTAGTATTAATAGGGCTGCTTTGAAATGCAACTTTACATAGTTTTAAAGAAAATGGTTTAAAATGCTGGTGCTATACAAGTACTTTTGTGTTAAAAGGTTATCAAGCAATAAGAAACAGATAATGGGAATATGTAAGGAACTACTTCGTGGTATAGCAGAACCTGTTTGGTCCACTCTTTGGTGTCACTAATGCCCCTAAACTCAAATTTCCTGCATAATTCTCTATACAGGGTAAAGACATTCAACTATCTCACTTACAACAGTACATTAGTTGATTTGGCATTGTATTTAAAGGGATACTTAAGTCTGGCCAAAAAAATGAGTTTAACTCACCTGGGGCTTCCCTCAGCCCCCTGCAGCTGATCGGTGCCCTCGCAGCTCCGCTCCGATGCTCCTGGACCCGCCGGCGACGACTTCCGGTTTCGCCGTCACCGGCCGACAGGCATGGGAATGTGAGTGATTGTTCGCGTTCCCAGCCACAATAGCACCCCCTAGGATACTATTGCGGCTCCTGGACCCGCCGGAAGTCGTCGCCGGCGGGTCCAGGAGCATCAGAGCGGAGCTGCGAGGGCACCGATCAGCTGCAGGGGGCTGTGGGAAGCTCCAGCCCCCAGGTGAGTTAAACTCATTTTTTTGGCCAGACTTAACCTCCTTGCCGGTTATCCCGAACACAGTTCGGGGTAACCTGCGCAGGAGGATTTCTCAGGCCCCGCTGGGCCGATTTGCATAATTTTTTTTTTGTTACAAGCAGCTAGCACTTTGCTAGCTGCTTGTAACTTGCGATCGCCGCCGCTCGCCGCCGATTCGCCGCTACCCGCCGCGCCGAGCCGCCCCCCCCCCGCCCCAGACCCCTGCGCAGCCTGGCCAATCAGTGCCAGGCAGCGCTAAGGGGCGGATCGGGGTTCCCTCTGACGTCACGACGTCCATGACGTCGGTGACGTCATCCCGCCCGGTCGCCATGGCGACCGGGGAAGCCCTGCAAGAAATCCCGTTCTCAACGGGATTTCTTGCATACTCTGATCGCCGAAGGCGATCGGAGTAGGTAGGGGGATGCCGCCGCTCAGCGGCTATCATGTAGCGAGCCCTTGGCTCGCTACATGAAGCGAGCCCTTGGCTCGCTACATGATTTAAAAAAAAAAAAAAAAAAAAAGTGCGGCGCTGCCTCCTTGCCGGATTTTTTAGACCGGCAAGGAGGTTAAGTATCCCTTTAAGCACTAGTAGGCTAGGATTGCCAAGAGTGTATGGCATCAGCTTCTTAGCCAGCAGTTCTTTGATTTGTTCCACAAAAAAAATAAAGTTAAAGGTCAACTGTAGCAAGAGGGATATGGAGGCTGCCATATTTATTTCCTTTTAAGCAATACCATTTGCCTGGCTGCCCTGCTGATCCTCTGCCTGTAATACATTTAGCTGTAGAACCTGAACAAGCATACAGTAGATCAGGTGTTAAGGTGGCCATACACTGGCCCGATTTGCGGCAGTTTCGACAGCAGATTCGATCACTGGGATCGAATCTGCTGCCAATCGTTCGCGCAACACGCACCCGCCGATCCGATTTCCTCCCGAAATCGGATCGGTCCGTCGATCGCGCCGTGCGGGAAATTACCCTCGATCGCCCGCGGGTAGGGAGCGCGTCGCTAGCGGCGGCCGATCCGATCAGGTATACATTACCTGAGGCTGGCTCCCGGGCATCCCGTCCGTCACTGCTCCCGTCATGGCACCTCTGGCATCCTCGTATAACTTCCGCTGTCATGCCAGTGACAGCGGAAGTACAACTAGAGGGCGCTCTATTTGAACTTCCGCTGTCACTGGTGTGATAGCTTAAGTTCTATGCGGATGCCGGAGCCGGAGGTGCCACATGACGGGGACATCACGCCCGGGAGCCAGCCTCAGGTAATGTATACCGGCGGGGGGAGCGGCGGCAGCACCACCACAACAGATTGTGATCGGTTTCAGGCTGAAATCGATTCACAATCTGTTTGCAGGAAAGGCAGCCATACGATCCCTCTCTGATCAGATTCGATCAGATAGGGATCTGTCAGCTGGTCGATCTGATGGCACATCGACCAGTGTATGGCTGCCTTTAGCTGTAATTGTCAGATCTGACAAGATTAGCTGCATGCTCGTTTCTGGTGATTAGACACTACTGCAGCCAAATAGATCATTAGGGCTGCCAGACAACTCGCATGGTTTAAAAAGGAAAACAAATATAGCAGCCTCCATAGCCCTCTTGCTACAACTGTCCTTTAAGGGTCCAAACCGCACAATCTAGGTAAGGAAATCATTTTGGAATTGAAGCGCAATCATCTATAGATCTGCTGCAACCCTATACATGCATTCAAGTTGAAGTTGCTATGCCTTATATGTTGCTGCTTTTTGGCCCACATGGAAAATACATTAGTAGATTAGAAAGAGGAATTTAAGGAGTTATGTATTGACTGCAAAGCACTGGTCATCACTACACTCCCCCAAATCCCATAAACTTAACCTGTCACCTAACCTTATCTCTTTTCCATCCTTCCCTGTTCCCCCTCTCCTCTGCTTTATCTACACATTCAACCTGTAGCTCTAAAATGTAAAATACATATATGTAAGATGTACATTTGTCTTAGAGTAAAATAAACTATAAATTATTTTCCCCCTTTCATAATCTACAATAGGTACAGTTCTGATTGGTTTTGGACTAGCACAAATTATCACGGGGGGGATTCTAAATAATTCCTTTATTTTGCAAAGCACTGCCTAGACAGCAGTAGTGCAGTCCCATTGCTAGAACAGCATGCACACTGGCCAGTATCTTCGTATAGGTCCTTTCCAGGGAGGGCTTTTGAAAAGAATAAAATACATTTTGAGATTACCCCAAGAGGAGTTGAACTAGACAGGTGAGTAGAAATAGACAATAGTCAAGAACGTCCATGAATGCAGCCATTGCTCTATAAGGGAAGTCAGCTTTCTTTATAACATGCATTACTTGTAGCCTATGGAGACTCAGTCTTAACCAACCTTTGTGAATTAATAAAACAGCTCAAATATATTTTAAGGAGCTGCCTATACAAACGCACTGCAATCATCCAAAAGACCAGGGGACACGTCACCCACTGTGAATTCTAGCTTAGTTAAGCAGGCCGGGTTCTACCAACAGACATTTCACTAGGAGCAAAAGTGTGGGAATGTAGAGACTTCTTGATTTCTCACGTCTTCCAGGATTCAAATGCTGGAGCAGGCAAGTCTTTGACCTGATCCCAAGAGAAAATGGCCTAATATTCAAACCTCCCTTGGAAATCGAACTACTGTGCCCAAGTGATAATGTATTTATCAACCTAGTCACCTTTAAGAAGGAGAAGCCCCTCAATCTGAGGGATTTGATCCATTTAATTTTACCTCCACTTCAGTGCAATACATTAGCAGTGTTCAGCATATGCCCAGTGAGAGAAGCCTTGTAGCTTTTAAGATTCTGAGAGGTCTAGTGGAGAAGGAATACCTCTGGGCATGTGTGTCTCGTGTGCATGGCAGCAGCGAAGGACATTTTAAAACGTCTGTTGATCTGTTAAGAGGGACCAACAGGGAATTTAATTAGCATGTGGTCTGGTAATGGTTAAAAATACCTACTGTCAGTGGCATAAGAAATTTAAAGTGCACTTTATTCTGAGACAGATGTATATCTTATATGAATTTATTATGGGAGTGGTGTACATCTTATACGTATTTGTACACATGGATTTTCGTTCCAAGGGTGTTTATTAAGATAAGGAAGGTCATGTTACACAAATTATCAATCAGAAGATTAAATCCCCTCACGGGGGGGGGGGGGGGGGGGTGCAGGTATTATAGCGTCACTAACCACATTGAGCAACCTTCCTAGCAAGACATTTAGGCATTAAACATCTTTTATTTTTGTTATGGAGTAGGGGGTGGAGAGAAAAAGAGGGGGGTAAGAATAGGAAAGGGACAGAGGATAAAAGTATGATCCATGAGTACATGACATGCCGATGGAGTCAATGAGTGGAATAGCATAGGAAGGGGGGTGGGGTACACATGGATTTAAGTGTCCTTTTACATTTAATTGCCTACCACAATGCATCGCACCATTCCACAAACCTTGCTACATGCGGCACGCAGAGAATCTGGAGGCCACCCGCCCTCCAAAAAGCTTTGTCGCTTAGTCCTGTGCACACACCCTCAGTCATGTGCATAGCGCATGATATTGCTGCTGTCTTTCACATAAAATACTGAAGCTGAAGTGGTGCCGATCCATTTGTCTATCACAGTGCATGAGAGGAAATTCATCAGCTGGCTATACCAATCTGCGTAAGTAAACCGCGTGACATAATGAAAATGTGCGCGTTCCCTTGCCTTGCTTCGGAGATCGCAGCGTTACCACGCACATTGAGAAGTAACACACTGCAGACTCTGCGTCAGTTGAAGCACTTCTGTCGCGTCGCAGAAATTGGGACTTTAGGCTGGTTTCACACCAGGACGTTGCGTTTTAGGGGACGTTATGGTCGCATAACGTGCCCCTAACGCAACGCCTGGTGCTCTCTAGTGTGGACGTCAGAGTGAGCCGTGTTGTGCAGCTCACTCTGGCGTCCGTGATGCCGTGATGCGCACTCTTGGACGCATGCGGCATCACGTGGTCCCGCCCGGCCAATCGCCGCACAGAGCGGCCGCTCCAGGAAGTAAACACTGCACGTCACTGAGTGAATATTAGCCATGTGCTTGGCCGCTCTCCGCTCCTCCCCAACATTACAGCGCATGTGCAAGCAGTCTAACGCGGCTCTGCCGCTTATTAAGTACTGCATGCAGTACGTTCTGTTATGGCGCAGCGTTACTGAGTAACGCAACGTGGGCACTGTGAACAGCCCATTGATTTTTCATTGCTGTGCTGTGGGCTGCGTTACAGGCTGCTCTAACGTGCGCCTGTAACGTCCCACTGTGAAACCAGCCTTAATGGACCTTGCAACGACCTGCAGCAGGAAAGGGTAACGCAATGCACCAAGTATAAAAGGGGCCTAAAAGGTTTCACAATAGCAGTTCTTTAAATGGTTCCTACCTCCAAATCTATTTCTGAACGCAACATCAACTGTCTCCTCACCCAATACCTTACCCCAACCCCACATGATAAACCTGGCGTAACTAACCTACCCTTAGGAGACCTGGCTTAATCTTCATTATTCCTTCTACAGCTGGAAAATTCAGAGGCTTTGTTTTCAGGAAGGCCCCTACTGCCAACAAATGCCAGCACTGAAACCAAATGTGCCAAAACAAATTGCTTCAGTCTACACTCTGGCCTTGCCATTTTTTGGCAAGTCTTGACCTTACAGGTTCACGTTAAATATGAATAAACATTTTCTGCATGTCTGTACTTACCAAGGTCAGGATACAACACACTTGCAATTCAAACAGCCCTTCTCACTTTCATCAGGAGGATTCAGTTTACGCAACTTATGCTGTCGTATCTCACGCACTAATGTGTAAAAGGCATCTTCTACTCCCTGGGTAAAATAAAAGGATACGGTAAGTATCTGCTTTAAATTGACAGGACTAATAAAACTCCCACAATTAATGAGGAATAATAGTTTATGTTAAACAAATGTCACAGATGAAATTGTGATACTGTTTAGGATGCCACCTGCTGGTCTAACTGGCAAGTACAAGAAGGGCCAAAAAAAAAAAAAGTAAAGTCATAGAGAACAACATGACCTAGTTATCAGTCACCAAGGCTGTAAACCTTGCTCTGGAATTGCCAGAGGTTTATTTACGGACCTAAATCAACACTTTCTTCAGCTCATCAGCATTGCCAGAGTGCAATGCTGATGAGCACCAAAAGAATAAAGGCGTTTATGCGTGGATCAGATTGTGCGCTCCACTGAGGAACGGCTAATGAGAGGACCATGGGACTAGTGCTGCAGAACTGTGCAAAAGTGAAATCCGCACAATGTCGGCAGAATCTGTAAATCTTTATTTGGTCATTACACACGACAGGCTAAAACCAGCACCACATGCTGACATGTTTCGGGCGTTACACGCCCTTAATCATAGCATAGGCGCAAGCGAGAAAGGGTGACTCATATATAGAGTGAGGTTACACCCAATATCACATGCTCAAATGACCCCACCCACAAAGAAAAGTGCATATACAAAAACAAGGACAAAAAGTCCCCCAATTAGTGTAGTCTGGTACATAAAAACATAATATAAAGATAAAAATGTAAATGCCTATGATTACACACACTATGACATTACACAGCAATGGATATGATCATCTCAATGATTACAAAGGTTCAAATTAGATCATAAAACTACATGATAACAGCAGGCAGAAATGAACAACCCAGTCACTTCAAGTGACTGTGTTGAGGTCCCATTTTGCATTGAGCCCTCCCGGCGAGCGTGTCCCTAACTGGAAAATCCAATATGCCTCTCGGGTGAGGAGACGTTTATAAACGACTCCCCCTCTCGTAGGCCTCAGGACACGCTCGATACCCTGAAATGAAAAGGAGGACATATCACCTGAATGGACCAATCTAAAGTGCTTCGCTACATTTGACACCTCCAGAGTTAACCAGCCAGCTCCCCTATAGTGTTCTGCTATACGTTGTCTGAGATGTCTGGTAGTACACCTCACGTATGGAATATGGCATAAAGAACACGAGATTAAATAAATCGTGTACTTCGTGTCACAATTTATATATTGTTTTATGGGGAAAGTTTTACCATTAGACAAAGAAATAACAGAACGAGTGGGCTTATGTACGGCACAATAATGGCAGGTTGAAAAATTACATTTGTAGGGACCAAGGGTGGTCAGCCAACACAGCATTTGCATACTGGAGGGAAAGAGACTGGGTGATAGAATGCTCCAGAGTGTGGGAGCCCTTCTACTCGCAAACCTGACTCCCTGTTTTATTATCTGGTTGAGAGTTTCGTCTGCTTGTAACACGGGCAGAGACTTCCTCACAATCTGCGTAATTTGGTTAAATTCTTGACTATAGGTAGTCACAAAAGTAGTTTCTGTATTGGGACATGACAATGTCCGACGGGGACCAGAGGTTAATAGTTCCTCTCTGGTTCTCATCAGGGCCCTCCTCCTCCCCCTCTCAATCATCCATCTAGGATAACCACGTTCCGCAAGACGAGAACCCACAGCATCCAACTCCAAACCTAGGGCTGAACCATTAGAGCAGTTGCGGCGTACCCGGATAGATTCACCCACGGGAACCGCACGGATGGTATGGGACGGGTGGCAACTGTTAGCCCTCAGGGTGGAGTTGCCACTGCAGGGCTTACGGTAGGTGCCAGAAACCACAGAGGCAGAAGAGGGGTCACCCCTCAATGTTAGGTCAAGATAATTGACCTCCGAGGGGGTCCACTGGGAGGTGTACACTAAATTTAGAGAATTTGCATTGATGAACTCCACAAAATGTGAAGCCTCGTCACGCGTGCCGTCCCAGACGACCAGCAGGTCGTCTATATATCTGCCGTACCACACAATATGACCCGAAAACATATTTGAATCGCTAAACAAGTGGAGCTCCTCCCACCAGCCCATGTATAGGTTAGCCAGTAAGGGAGAAAATTTTGCTCCCATTGAGGCTCCGCATCGTTGTAAATAAAAATCAGATTCAAAAAGAAAATAATTGTGGGTGAGCAGATATTGGACGGCACGCCCGACGAAGAACTGGAGGTCAGCAGAGAAAGCAGAGTATCTCGCCATATGGTAATCAAGAGCATCCAGAGCAAGAGCATGTGGGATGCAGGAGTATAATGATTTGACATCAATGGCAAGCCAACTGTAGCTGTCGTGCCATTAAAAATGCTGTAAACTGCTAAGCACATGCTTGGTGTCTTGTATATAACCAGGGAGACGTCGCACTAGAGGCTGTAGGTGTTCATCTACCCAATTTCCCAGGCGCTCCCCCAGAGAGCCAATTCCAGCCACAATTGGCCTGCCCTCTGGGGGAAAACCCTGTTTGTGGATCTTGGGCAGATGATGAAACACTGGGACAACAGGCGAAGAAACGGCAAGATACTCTGCTAGTCGCCCGGAGATCACCCCCAGACTTTCACCTAGGGACAGGAGCACAAGCAACTGCCTGCTGAACTCCGCAGTAGGATCACATCTCAAAGGAGAATAAGTGACTAAATCCCGGAGTTGCCTCAATGCCTCTATGCGATAAACCTCAGTGTCCAGCACGACCACTGCTCCCCCCTTATCAGCATTCCTAATGATGATGCGTGCATTTGCTTTAAGGGAGGAGAGGGCCTGCTTTTCAACAGAAGAGAGGTTACTGCGGAGGCCTGAGGTCCTGGCAGAGGCTAACTCTAGAAGCTCTCTCTTAATAACCTCCTGGAAAGCATCGACGGGGGACTGCGGGCCGCCGTCGGGTAGAAAGCTGGATTGCGGATAGAGATAGGCCTTACATCATCTTCCGAGACCAAGGGGACCGTCTCTGAGAGCAATTGCTCTAATGACAAGAGAGACTTAGTGTCCCCAAAGTTTCCTATATCAGGCAAGACCACATCTCCACTGACCGCAATGTTATCCTCGACCAAATCCGCAGTCCGCCCGTCAATGAAGTGCTTTCTCAGGAGGACAGACCTGACAAATTTGTTCACGTCCAAAAGTGTAGAGAACACATCATGGCACGACAGCTACAGTTGGCTTGCCATTGATGTCAAATCATTATACTCCTGCATCCCACATGCTCTTGCTCTGGATGCTCTTGATTACCATATGGCGAGATACTCTGCTTTCTCTGCTGACCTCCAGTTCTTCGTCGGGCGTGCCGTCCAATATCTGCTCACCCACAATTATTTTCTTTTTGAATCAGATTTTTATTTACAACGATGCGGAGCCTCAATGGGAGCAAAATGTTCTCCCTCACTGGCTAACCTATACATGGGCTGGTGGGAGGAGCTCCACTTGTTTAGTGATTCAAATATGTTTTCGGGTCATATTGTGTGGTACGGCAGATATATAGACGAGGGGCTGCACGGAGGGGATTTGGGGGTGAAGGGACCCCCGTTTAGCCGCGGGATAGCGGCGTTTTAGCAGGGGCACACATGCCCCTGCTAACTATGAGCTCTGAAGCAAGATTTATTCTCGCTTCAGAGTCTCTTTAAGCCCCGTCTACACGAAGCGATGTTACTTATCAATCGAGCCACTGATGTGGCTCGATTGATAAGATCCAACAGGTCGGATCTTACCACCGCCGATTCCCTGCTCGTTCCCCATGAGGGGACGATGGCGGGGAATCGAGCGGAAGATAATCGGCGCTGGGCGGGGACGAGGGCGGATCGAATCCGGCGCACGTGCGTCGACGCGGCAGGTACGCGCGGGGATGCAGAAGAGGCGATCCGGCGGCTAATCGAGCCGCCGGATCGCCTCGTGTAGACGGGGCTTTAGACTCTACGTGGCAGACAAATAAGATTCCTGGATCAGCTCTGATGGAAAATTGCCTGGTAATTATAGCTGTGAATGACCTTCAATGCATGGAAAGAAGCTTGCCTCCTTTAAAAGCAGTTCCCGAATTTGCCATAACTATTTCCTGTGTTTAAAAGTTTCCCCATTGTATCCACTATTACGGTAAATAACCCCTTCCTAAACAGATAGCAAAACCTTTTTTCCCTCCATACGCAGATTATGCCCCTTGTCCATTGTACAAGCCTAGAGACAAAAAGCTTATCTATTATGTATTGCCCTCTGATGTGTATAAAATATATATATATTATCGGTATATATACCGATCAGATGTAGTAAACCACTTTTCCTGGTCCCTAGGAGTTTACTATGAGATTATACTGTAAATTAATCGGAGGGATGGATTGTCTCACTTACCAAGAAAAGTTAGACAAACTTGGTTTATTTAGCTTTAAAAAAAGATGACTTTGAGTTGTCCTGATTAACATATATATATATATATATATATATGTTAATCAGGACAACTCAAAGTCATCTTTTTTTAAAGCTAAATAAACCAAGTTTGTCTAACTTTTCTTGGTAAGTGAGACAATCCATCCCTCCGATTAATTTACAGTATAATCTCATAGTAAACTCCAAGGGACCAGGAAAAGTGGTTTACTACATCTGATCGGTTTACTACATCGGACAAATTGCTGGTACAGTATCCAGGGCTCCTTAAAAATTGCAGCCATCACTGAACAGAGGCAGCTATTCGCTTCAATCATGAAGTCTCCCTTCAAAATGCAGCTAATCAAGCCAATCCCATCAGTAATTCAAGTGGCTCAGATACCTCCATGGGCGGGACTTAGCACTCTCCTCTCTCCTTAGTTTTGCAGGGGTAGGCCCGCTCTGATTTGCACTACAAGTGAAATTAGTCTGTGTTGCACTCCACGCGCTACCAGTAGCACCATCGCCAACAAGAAAAGATGCCCAGCAGAGCGTACAATCCCGCAGGTGGATTGTGATGATACTTTTATCAGCAATTGCAAAGTTAAAGTGGTAACGTTTTACATCCACATTATTTACAATTTTCCCCAGTGTTGTGCATCCAATGCCGGTGCCATTCTTCTTGTCTTACAAATGTTAGCAGGCATCAACTCACCTGCAACCAGCCTGAAGAGATCAGCAGACCATGGGATTCACACTGACATATGACGCACGAGTCGCTCACTTTTTTACTATATCCAGAGTCAGCGCCTCGTAGGTGCCAAAAAACAGGTTTACTATATCAAATTGTAGTATATCTGGGTTTACTATACCATGCGCTGCTCCTAAAGATTTATAATGGAGATTGGCCAGGACCTGGAGAGGTAGTTTACTATACCCGAGTTTATTATAACGAGATTATACTGTAAAAGCCCATCTAGTGATGCGGTCTACCCTTTCGCTTTGCACGTCTTTGTACCTGTTGTAGTATTTCAATGTCCTTACTATAATATGGTGCACAAAACTGTATCCTATACTCCAGATATGACATCACAATATACAAAAAGGAGAAGTATACTAGCATCTCATGTTTGTAATTCCCGATTTATGCATCCCAGAATTTTATTTCCTTTGGCTGCTGCTCCTTGGCATTGGATATGGTTTTTTTAATTTGTTAACTAGTATTCCCAAGTCCTTCTCCAAGTTTGACATTCCCAGCCATTGATCTTATTTGGCGCTCTACCACTGGCACATCTAAGGTACATGACCTTACATTTATCTACATTAAATTTCATCTGCTGTCTGTCCGCCCATAAGGTCATGCCATCAAATGCCACTATCTTGCTTAGGGCCCTTTTCCACTAGCAATCGCTAGCGTTCACGCTGAACGCTAGCGATTGCTGAATCACAAAATGCAGGAAAGTTCCGGCGATTGCGTTCACAATTTTGCTATGCTGTAGTGTGCATAGCAAAATTGCGGCAAATATCACTCAGCAGCGCAATCGCGTTTGAGCCAAAAACGAATCGCGGTAGTGGAAATAACGTACCGCGATTCCTATGTTATTTAGCAAACCGTAGCGATTTAAAAAAATCACTAGTGGTTTGTGATTTTGCGATTCAGCATCGCAAACGCCGCTAGTGGAAAATGGCAAGTTTATAAACTTGCATCATTTTGTATCATCGGCAAAGATGGCAACATTACTCTATATTCCCCCTACTAGATCATTATGGTAAGTACTTTTTAAAGGTTTGGACTTGTAGTACAAAATGCCCTGCAACACTTCACTGTATATTCTCAAGGTGACTACTAATGGTACAATTTTTCACTAAATGCGATCTTTTCATGCGATTTCAATCACCGTATGTTATCTGAAGGCATTTATCGAATGTTCACATTTACTAAAAATTCTCTCTTCAAATGCGATATTTTCTAACTTTCGGATCAATTCAATTTTTTCCTGTAAAGCAATCAACCAAAGAGTCATTCACTATCGATCGCCTTCATGAAACGGCAAATTTTCTATACAATTCGATCATAAAAATCGCATTGAAAGATCACATTTGGTAAAAAAAAATGGTACCGTTAATGGGCACCTTTAGATGTATCCAATTTCTGTTGGAGTTGTTTTGACACTCAGGGCTCTGCTTACCACATTTGGTGGAATGAATCCTTAGTAAACACCCTTTTGGGTGGTCTCAGGTCTCACTTTATCTAGACTGTATCCATCTTCAGAATGTGCACTCAAGCACTGTTTCAGTATACCTTTCATAGCTTGAGAAATGGGCCCAAATATTATTAACTGCAGCAAAGACCACTATAGCCAGATCTTAGAAGCCCTCTCAAGCCTTTGCGATGAACATGGTAAGAGGCCATAATTAAGATTATGAGGATAGAAGAAATGATAGCCACTGAAAGTAAAAAATGGAACCATTTATTATGGTTTGGTCCAGTTGGATCGATTAAGACACTCACAGAAGTTTAACTCCATGCTCTGAGGCCCTCCCCCTGTAGATTGCAGTCCCAGTATCATCATTGTAGGCTGGTTTCTATTTTTGAGGTTTTAAATATGTCTCGCATGCATTCTCTTTCCCCTGACCAGGAGATTTTTTTCCCCCATCCCTCTTTCTGTCTGCTTATTTTTAAAAATTTTGCCACTTCTATTTCCGGCTGATGTTTCAGCCTCTCCCTCTCTTTTCTCTTCCTTCTCTGTGTGCCCTGGAATCTCATAATGAGTGGAGATTGTTTTTGTTGTGGTTTGGTTTCACAACCATCTCATCCAGTGTTATAGATCTTATAATTTGAACTTTATTGTGCTTGCTCCTCTGTCAAAAGGGTGCTCTATTGCTAGGTCTTCCAGTCAAACTTTTCCCAATAACCCATTTTATGGCTGTTAAATCTGAAATGACTATTCTGACCCTGGTCATATTTGTACTGTACAGCTTTATACTCTGTTACTGTACGCTTTAAAATATCTATAAAACCATTTAACAAGAAAAGGATTGGACCTAGTACTGACCCTTGTGGGACGCCACTCCCACATTGGATATGACCCGTGAACCACCACTTTTCGCCTTCTGTTTCTTAAACAGCTCTCTATCCACATACACACATTTTCTCCTAGTCCCTGTAACTTCAGCTTCTGCACAATGCTATTTTGGGGAACAGTGTCAAAAGCCTTTGTAAAGTCCAAGTACACTACATCTATGTCTATGATCTTCCCAATATCTACATTTTCATACACCACTTCATAAATGCTGAGCAAGTTGGTGAGATAAGACCTGTCTTTAGTAAAACCCAAGTTGATGAGCCAAAATTAGATTTTGTGATACAAAGTCTTGTATAGCATCCCTTAAGATACTTTTTTTAAGCTCACAGGTCTGAGTTTCCCGGTTCTGACATTTTTCTTCCTAAAATAATGGAAAAACACCAGCTGTACACCAGGGTTGCCACCTCATCCCTTTTAATACTGGCACATATGAATTATACAGGTTCCGGGGCTCACACAATCATAATCAGTGCCTTAACTGCATCTAACTAGCCACAGGGCATGTATAATTCATATGTGCCTGTATTTAAAGGGATGAGGTGGCAACCCTATGTACACCAGCCATGGGGAACTCACCCGCTTGAAAGAGAATCGTAGAAAATGAAAGATATAACCGAATTCCGCTCCCTTAATAATCAGAGGTGGATACCATCTGGGGCAGATACCTTAACTAGTTTAAATCAAGTTAACCTCCTTGGCGGTTAAATTTTTCCGCCAAGGAGGCTGCATTGCACTTTATAAAATTTTTTTGTTTTTTTGGTTTCATGTAGCTACCTGAGTGGTAGCTACATAAAATACCACTAGAGGGCGCATGTGTCCCTCTAGTCTGATCGCCGCCGGCCACAAAAGTAAACAGGAGATCGTGTATAGAACGCGATCTCCTGTTTGGCTTCTCCTGTCGCCATGGCGACGATCGGAATGACGTCATGGACGTCAGACCCATCCGATCCAGCCCTTTGCGCTGCCCGGGACTGATTGGTCCGGGCTGCGCAGGGCTCTGGCGGGGGGCGCTCTTCCGCCGCTGCGTGCGGACGATCGCCGCAAAGCGGTGGCGATCGAGCTGGACGCGCAGCTAGCAAAGTGCTGGCTGCTCGTACAGCAATTTACAGGACAGGAATCGCCCCACCAGGAGCTGAGATATCCTCCGCGGCGGCTTACCCCGAGCTTAGCTCGGGGTTACCGCTAAGGAGGTTAATGCACACTTAGGCAAAAATCACACGGTTGCTTGAGGGGCGTCCTGCATTGTCTTGGTCAAATGCGTTTCTGGAAGCGTGCAGAAAATAATTTGACAGATTTCAGCCTTGGTCAGTGTTTTTCTTCACCACAGGGAAACACTTAGGTACTGTGGTAAAGGACAGGTTGCTTCCGGGGTCATCTTAAATGACAGGAAAAATAGCACTAAAAATTACAGTACCGGCGCTACCCATTCCTTTTGAATGGGCAGCGATTGACAACAAGTGCCATAGCCTCTGCTGTACCCGTCAGAAACTGGAGAGGGGTCCTTCAGCTATGATATCTGTATCTCTTCAGGAAAGCAGAAGACAGTTTTACCCCACCCCACGGCAGGCAAGAAAGTGTCCCAGAAGTCCCGTGGTAACAGCGTCTCATTTAGAATGTCATATTACTTATCAGCAGGAGCGATTTATTTTTTTCAATAACTATAACTCTTCCTACTATCTCTTATGTAAAAATAATTTTTAGCATATTTTTTTTTTTTTTAAGAATACATTTTTGTTATAGTGGTCCTTTAAACACTTGAGGACCAGAGGTTTATATCCCACAAGTGACCAGACCATTTTTTTACAATTTGGCACAACTTTTAACAGTTCATTGCGTGGTCATACAATTTAGCACCCAAATTAATTTTACCTCCTTTTCTCACAAATAGCTTTCATTCGGTGCTATTTGATTGCTGCTGCTATTTAGTTATTTTTTCAACTAACAAAAAAAAAAATTACATTTTATAAAAAAATAAATAAATAAAATACATACAGATAAGTTAATTGGCTTCCCCCTTAATTGGCCCTAGACAAAGATGCATATACCACACTATACATACACTGGGATAGGACTATGGTAGGGATTAGATTGTGAGCCATTCCGAGGGACAGTTAAGTGACAAGCCTATACTCTGTACAGCACCGCGCAAGATGCCAGTGCTATATACACATTTCAATTCAATTCCCTGGGGAAAAAAAAATCAGCCTGCCAGCACTGATCACCCACTGGCAGGCTGATCACAGGTGACGGGGGGAGCTTGTGCTTGTGTAAACGCGAGCTCCAGTAAAATCACGCGCCTGGCGAGTTGAACCCAGATGGCTGCGCTGAGGAACAACAGAGCCACTTTGCGGCCACCAACCTGTGTTAGGCGGTTGCAAAAGGTGAACCACTTCTTCCTAATGGTGCAAACAGGAAATGGAAAAATGGAAACAACGTGACTATGCCAACACCAATACCTAATGTGCCTAACAGTAATGCAAGTAACAAGCAAGTAACTTCGACCGTGAAACACGTGTCAGGCAGTCGTTTTTTCGGTGATCTGGAAATCCGAAATTGTGTTTACCTATGTGTCCACAATCGTGAAGAAATTTAAAGAAGAATTAAAGACTATATTGTTCATTTAAAGCCCCGTACTTATTCATGTGGAATTTGAACTAGACTGTATTTAGGGGTGGAACTACACTACTCATTTTTATTGTGTATGTGTATTGCAAGTAACAAGTTCGGCCAACGAACCTGTGTTCCTCTGAGGCAAATGAGGCTGAAGCCATGGCTTATCTGACGTGACTCCTACAACTCCCATGGATATCCTTACATGTACACACCCACCATAATCATCCCCCCACAATCTATTCTTTTACCATGTCCTCAGGGCACCCCTTGAGGTATATTTTAACCCTCATCCCCAATATGCTCTCTGTGCTTTTTAAAAGGGAACCTAAACAGAGGGATATGGATTTTTCCTTTTAAACAATACCAGTTTCCTGGAAGTCCTGATCTCTTTGGCTGCAAAAGTGGCTAAATCGCACACCTGAAACAAGCATGCAGCTATTCCAGTCTGACTTCAGTCAGAGCACTTGATCTGCATGCTTGTTCAGGGGCTGTGGCTAAAAGTAATGGAGACATAGGATCAGAAGGAGAGTCAGTAGTAGTAGCAGTAGGGTCACGCAACTGGTATTTTAAAAAGAAAAAAAAAAACCATATCTTCCTCTGTTTAGGTTCCCTTTAAGTGTATATACCCCGCCTTAGCCCTCACCTCTTACACCTCTGAAGGGAAAACCTGTCCAAACTCATCCTCGCCAACAAGCCTCGATTGATTACTTTGTACTTTTCACACACCATATTAGATGACCTGTCATTGTGTCTGTGTCCTGCTTCCAATGACACTACACTGCAATCTACACTACAGAGTCAACTCTATACTAGAGAATACACTACTCTGCTGTCTGATTCTGAGCCGTAAAGATTCAGCCACATCGGTCTCCATGGAAACAGGGTACAGAAACATTAAGAGAGATGGCTGTCATCTACGACAGAAAAACACAGATTACTGTTTAATTGTTTAGGATTTAGGTTTTTGACACATGATACACATATATTGGTGTACTTGAACTAGTCAATACATTAGTTATGGTACACACAAAGGATTAAAAAACAAAAAACGAAATGATAAAAAAGAAAACAAAACAAAAAAAAAAAAAAAAAGGAAAAACAGACCAGATTTGCATAAAAGCATTCATACACAGTTATAGAAACCTCGTAACAAGTATATGCATCATATGGCATAGTCGCCACAAATGTACAACATGTGCATCAATAGGAGAATAGGATATTCACAATATGGAGTGCATGCTGTAATGATGCTGAGACACACTGGCTTGTTTCCCTCTATAAATATGAATTCTACATCTGAGATACATAAAGAGCAATGAGGGGAAAAATGGATGTTCTCCACTCACCTGTCTAGTTTTGGCAGAGGTTTCAATGTAGGGAATGCCATAACTCCTGGCCAGGTCCTGAGCTTGCCGTGTTTCCACAGTTCTGGCTGGAAGGTCACATTTGTTCCCCACCAATACCATAGGGACATCGTCTGAGTCTTTCACCCGTTTTATCTGCTCCCTTTGTAAAATACAAAAAAATACATTTTTCAGTTGTTAACCGGGCATCTGTAGCCTTTTAGAGTGCTTGACGTACAGCATGTGATCGAGCTAATGTACAAAAAAGGTTTATGCATTTCTGCTGTGTATGTGCACTGCCCCCCATATTAACATACATAAGCATGCTTACTGCTACATACTGGGTTTTCCCAGAACATAAGACACGGTCTTATACTCTTTTTTTTGGGGAAAATATGCGCTGATTCGCACATTGATTATGACAAGAGGGGAGCGCGGTCACAGAGCCAACCCAACGTACAGCGTGAGGGTCAAAGGGCACCGAGCAGTTTGAATAGCATGCTGAATACACTGGAGCAGTTACAGGGATTGAAGGAGGATGCAGCCACATGGGAGATGCGGTAAGAGATTGCACAACTCCCCATACACTAAAAGTGTCCCATTTAGCTAGGGCTTATTTTCTGGGGAGGTCTTGTTTTAGGGAAAACACGATATTACTGCATGGAGAAAGCACTTTATGGCAGTTACCATCTCATTGCAAGTCCAGGACTCACACACAATCAGTTTGCACTTACAAGGGATTTGACTTGGCAGTTGCTTTAACTGCAAGGAGAGGGATATGGAGGCTGCCACATTAATTTCCTTTTTAACAATACCAGTTGCCTGGCTATCCTGCCATTCCTCTGCCTCCAATACTTATATCCATAGACCCTGAACAAGCATATGCAGATCAAGTGTTTCTGACATTGTCAGATCTGACAAGATTAGCCACATGCTTGTTTCTGGTGTTATCCAAATACTACTGCAGCCAAATGGATCAGCAAGGCTGCCAGGTAACTGGTATTGTTTAAAAGGAAATCAATATGGCTGCCTCTATATTCTTCTCACTTCAGTTAACCTTAGACAGACAAAAACAATTCAAGGACACACCGTGTAGGTAATTGCAAGTCAAGGACAGTATAGAAGTTAAAGTGGTAGCAAACAGGATGAGAAGCATTAATTTTCAGTTCTATGCTGTAATGCTTTCCAGTCTTAGCAGCTCTAGCGTGGTTCTGCATTAAGCATGGCTACCGCCTGAGGGAATAAGCTGCTCCTGTGCCTGGAAGCTTTTGTTGCAACTGACAGGTATGCAGGGTGAGGAGGTCAGAGGCAATTTTAGCTGCTCTCTTTCTGCACCTGCTAGCGTAAAGGTCCTGCAGGGAAGGTAAGCTACAGCCAATTATTATTTCTGCTGATCGGATGATGCGCTGCAGCCTCACCTTTTCTCATACAGAGGATGAGCCGAACCAACAGTCATAGATGATGTCATGATGGGTTCAATGATCAGAGTATAGAACTGCATTATTATTTTTTGGTTAAAGGAATTGTCAAGAGGAGTTTCACTTAACTTGATACAGTGGACAAGTTAAAGATGTGTAAGCAACATTTTTCAAACTAGTAGTCAATCCTTAGACCATGTTGCTAGTTAACTATCCATAAAAGCCAAGGGAAAGAATTTCTAATACCGGCGTGTCATCTTCCAGTATGAGTATTATGCATTAGGACTAAAATTAGTAATGTAAATCATAGCTTTATTGACTGAGGCATCATTTTAAAGCCTAGTACACACCTTCAATTTTGACGGACCAATTTTACCATCCCTCTCCAGGCCAAAATGGAGGGCACAGCCTAAGGACGATATTACTTACAAAAGTAGGTACTGTTTTCACTTCATTTTTTTAGTCTTGGACAGTGTTTTGAGCTAGTTTCCACTATTGCGGTGCGGAATCGCCGCTGACGAAAATCGCACGCGGGTGCGATTCCGCATGTGTTTTTTGCCGCGATTCTGCATAGGTAGTGGTATATGTGAATTTAACCATGTCACTGCCTGTTTAAATTAACATGTGTTCCTATGCGGAATCGCACGCGGAATCGTGGGGGAAAACGCATGCCAAATACGCATGCGATTTTCCTATTAAATATATGGCGTGCAATTCGCATTGCAGTGTGCTGGGAGCGAATTCTGACGGCTCTGCCGTGCAGTTTTTCCCCGCACACAAAAAACGCTCCGCACAACGCACAAGTGGAAACAGGCCCATCCACTTGTATTGGCTGTGCAAATCCGCATGCGGACAACGCATGCGGATTCGCTATAGTGGAAACGAGCCCTAAGACAATTTAAAAACACAACTAACTTTAAAACAGACATTTTAATTTGGGCTGCTCTTGAGCTCCAGATGAATTACACACCTATATTGATGAATATCCTCAAAAGATTTGGTATTGTTGATGGCAAATACACATAAAAATCCCTCTCCCGTCCTCATGTACTGGTCCCGCATTGCACTGTACTCTTCCTGACCAGCTGTATCCAAGATGTCCAGAAGGCAGGTCTCTCCATCTATGACAACCTGTTTCCTGTACGAATCCTAGAACAGACAGAGAAACAG
This sequence comes from Hyperolius riggenbachi, assembly GCF_040937935.1. Taxonomy (NCBI): domain Eukaryota; kingdom Metazoa; phylum Chordata; class Amphibia; order Anura; family Hyperoliidae; genus Hyperolius; species Hyperolius riggenbachi. Next base: position 131,205,227 of record NC_090656.1, on the reverse strand, counting down.
TGATTAGGTCAAACCACAAAACACCTTGGCCCATATGCTATTAACTTTTTCTCCTGAGTTATCTCCTAGGAGATAATATTCATATTCTCTTTAAAATAACTTAAGCATTTTATAATTGAAAAAGTACCTAAAAGTTGGTAAAAAAAAAAAAAAAAAGAGTACTATCAAATTTATACTCAGTATTTTCTTGCTTGCTAGTGGTTTAAAACGCAATTTATGACAAGGTGTGACACTGACAATATCACCTAGGAGAAAACTCAGGAGAAAAAGTGAATTGCAGTTGTGTCATTCAAATAGATGGGAAAAATAAAGGTGCATGACCACAGATTGTGCTCAAGTGCACTACATGGTGTTACTTGTTGATTTAGGTTTTAAAAGAATACTGTAGAAGGGTCGGGGGAAAATGAGTTGAACTCGGGGCTTCTAATGGTCCCCCCGCAGACATCCTGTGCCCGCGCAGCCCCTCACCGATGCTCCGGCCCCGCCTCCAGTCCACTTCTGGAATTTCAGACTTTAAAGTCTGAAAACCATTGCGCCTGCGTTGCTGTGTCCTCGTCCCCGCTGATGTCACCAGGAGCATACTACACATGCACAGACTATACTGTGCCTGCGCAGTACGCTCCTGGTGACATTAGCGGGAGCGAGGACACGGCAACACAGGCGCAATGGTTTTCAGACTTTGAAGTCTGAAATTCCAGAAGTGAACCAGAGGCGGGTCGGAGCATCGGTGAGTGGCTGCGCGGGCACAGGATGTCTGCGGGGGACCATTAGAAGCCCCAAGTTCAACTCATTTTCCCTCGACCCCCTCACAATATGTCTGCTTTGATGAAAGCAAGAAGTAGAAACAGTGCAGATTTATTGTAGGATTTGTATCAGCTGTACCAAAAAGGTTTTCTTTAAAGGTTAGTATGCGGTTGTGTATCTTAGAGCAAAGAGGAAATTCTGCGTTCAGGTCCGCTTTAAATAAACCCATAAACCCATAGTATAACACTGGCCGGTTCTGTGAATCTCTGCTCTAAATAGACTGCAGTGAGTTCATATTGCTCCCAATCATGATATAAAGACGGCAATGAACAAAAGATATTTAATATATCCTACAAACAAGGTCAAAGCCTGTTACATTTTTGAAAGAAAAAAAAAAAGGGGAAGAATCCAACCCAGTTCTTGAGAGTCCCATTAGGCAAATAATCCATAAACCATTACACTTTGCTCTTACTAGTCAGGATGGAGTTCCTATTTAAGTGTAAAAAAAAAAAAAAAAAAAAACACAGTAAGGCCCAGTGCACACCAAAACCGATTCTAGGCAAGTTTAGTGAGGTTTTCTAAACATGCCTAGCGTTTTTCTGGACCGTTTTTGTGTAGCAGATTTCATCTATTGTTACAGTAAAGCTGTTACTGAACAGCTTCTGTAAGAAAAAAACCTGGAAAACCGCTCTGATCTTGTGTTTTTCAGAGCTGTTTGAGCTTTTCCTATTCTTTACATTGATGCAGAAACGCTTCTGCAAACCGCAAAGGTGGTTGAGGGCACCGACTGAGAAAAGGAGGACATTACTAACAAAGGTAGGTACTGCATTTCACTTCGGTTTTGTAGTCTCAGATGCCCTTTTAAATGGGCGGTTAGATTTACAAAAAAAAAAAAAAAAAAAAAAAAAAAAAAAAAAAAAAAAAGGAGCTACATCACGTTCTACAAACATGAGGCTTTATGGAGTGGGAGATAACGTTTGCAGCCAGTGATGTGCCGTCCCTCACTTAAAAAAAATTGTCAACTGAAGGTGTGGTGGCTGAAGCCAGGTAAGGCACTGGCAAGTTACAGCTTGTTGCTTTGAGGTGGATGCTCTGGGGAAGAATAAGCAACTATAAAGATTTTCCTTCACTTGAGATAATGGAGTCTGTACCCCATTGTTTACCCATCATCCACCTCTTCAGTTGGGAATAAACAGGCTGTCAGGTACCAATCTGCTTATAGTCATCAAAAAGGAGATTCTTCCATCAGACTGACCAATGCTGAAGTGCGATTAATGACAGCAGAGAACATGTCCCCCACTCCTCCACAATCTAAAGGCATATTGCTATGTGAATTTAGTCTCTTGTGCGCAACTATGTGGGCTGAGACACCCAGTTTATCAAAGTCAAAATAGTGGTAATTTTTACCTTACGGAACACAACATTAACAATTTTATGTAAAATTTGTTTAGTAAAGGCTGCTTCTGATTTGCTATGTATTGCCACTCACTGGCCGTTAGGTGTACTGCTGACTGCTCACAAAAGGCTGTTGTAACGTTTAAAGATTTTGCAAAGTTGCATAACTGCTTCCGTAAGCAGAGATCTCCAGCTATCAAACTAAAGCTGGCCACTAACAGTCCAATTTCTAGCGAAAAATCGTTCGAGCGATCAGAAATTCTGATCGGACGAAAAATCGTCTACACCATCAACTAACCAATCATTACTTGCTATCTATCACGACCACCAAGAAAATCCAAATTTTCGCTCAACGAAAATTCATTCGGGCGACATTTTTTTCACTCGTTCATAATCGATTGTGTCCACCAATGGAGATTATTTACAACCAATCCGAATTTCTGATCGCTCGAACGATTTTTCGCTAGAAATTGGACTGTTAGTGGCCAGCTTAAACTAACAAATAGATGATGTTTACAGAAGACTGTCTTGTGCACCACAGCACTGAGAATGAGGCACTTCACACACTGCTATTAACACACATGAAGGCACTATCAAAGCTCACTATACATTATGCTTCTTTAACATAATGTTGATCACTGTCTGTGGTGCACAGTGGACAGTATGGAAGCATATAATTTATTAAACTTGATGCTTCTATCTTTTATAGGCCTTGACAGATCAGATTCCCTGATATTTTCATAACAATAACACCAGCACTTGTAAATGACTTTTCTCTTTATTATCCAGGCTGAGACTTTGCCGTTTGAGGTCACCATCACAACCATGACATACAAGCCATCCCTGACAATTCGCTGCTGCTCTTCAGAGACGGGATAACCCCAGATCCCATCACTTTGAGAGACGAGTTTCATCCGATTAACACCACCTGTGAAATGGAGGCATTCATTCTGACCTTTCAGAATAAACTGACCTAATACTTGAAAAAAAAAAAAAAAAAAACCTTCTAACCTATTGCATGGTTAGTGAGTGTGCTTATGGATAATGGCCGTGCTGACTTTTTATGTTTGCCAGTAGTAAAGATGATTACGTTCAGACTGACAGTGGATCAGACAATATGAACAAATTACATAGTGAATATTAATAATTTCTTGACATCTCTACTATTCCTTTAACTTCTCACTTTGCAATGTATGGATTTATTTTCCCCATTTTCGCTCCTCTTTAAAACAAAAAAAAAAATGGAAAAAATTATGTTTGCACTGCAAATACTCCCCTTCATCTGCTGGAGTGGTAATTTCTTTAGCAGGGCCACAAACGGGAATAAATGACAAACAAAAAAACCTAGCAGATTCTAACAGTTCCCCATTATATCCAAACCTACACAAAAAATAATCTCAAGTTCGGCTTGAAGTCTTTCCATTTTCTAAACACACAAGTGTTGCAGCCGACAGACACTAAACAAGCCTGTGAGTCCCTGATGGCCAGGAAAGTCAGACACACAAGGTACTTCCACTTCACTGTGTCAAGGTTCATCTGGCAAGCTCCTGAAGTTTGCCTGTTTTCTCTATCAACCTCCTCCTGTATCAGCAGAAAAAAAAAAAGTTTATGTGGGACACATTTTTTCGGTTACCATTTACTGGAATTTCACTTACATGTTCCTGGCTAGAAATCACATGAAGCTGGAATTTTGTTTTTGTGCTGGAGCATATTTATATTGTGATACTGATTTTAGTTAAATAAAACATATCAAATAGCGTGCGGATCCTTTGTTTCAGCAAAAAAAAAAAAAAAAAAAAAAAAAAAAAACCCTCAATCAGGAAGCTGACCAAAATGGGAATTTTTTTTTTATACCATACAGACACACCATTACAACCCGATAACCGCTTACTAATTTCCTCAGTCAGGATAAATGGGAGAAGTGCTCTTTGTTGACCATCCCCAAAATACTTGCCAGCCTGCTGACAGCCTCACTATTATAGCAAAGGGCATAGTGGTTGCATGTTCTTTGCGCTAATTAGCACATGGACAACAGATGGTGATGAGAGCACATCTTCGCTGTATGGATCGTGTGTTACTGCTGTGTAACGGTTACCTGCTCTGAGTGCACCGATTCAAATGCACCCCTCCCCCCAACCTCTACTCACTGCAGTGCCTAAGGCTGACGCCTTTCTTGCCTTTGCCTGTTCCTAAGCACAGGTGTTCCGGAATATCAATTACTTCCCTACAGGAATCTGCTAAGATTAATAATACTCTGGTGAGCTCTGTTGCACTACCCACTCACTGTGAGCTGCAGCAGGGCACCTCCTGCCCAACTGCCCCTCTGGAGGAAAAAAAAAAAGGAAAAGAAAAACTTCAATATTTACCAAGGTAGAGGGATCCGATTCTCCTTGACCACACCGCTGCTCAGCCGCACTCCCATCTGTGTACGAGCGCAGCTGCACTGCGCTGGCACAATTACAGCCTGCACAGTAGCAAGGAGCCACTCATGCACAGAGGAAAAGGCCATGCACGAGTGATTCCGTGCTACTTCGTATATGTGGGCTGCACAGGTCAACCAAACTCATACACTCACGAGAGTGTGGCCGCATGAACATATTCCACAAGCCTTTGTTGAATATGTTCGAAGTGTCCCAGTGCTCGAACAGTGGGGTAGAGGAGGAAAGGGGAAGTCTCTGGGCTATCCAAAAGCTTCCCTCTTTGAGGGTAGGTATCTAACTTTTATTACATTTTTGACTTCACTTACAGTACACTTTAACGGCAAAGCAAGTTTAAAAGGTTTGAATTAGTAGCCATATATCAGGTGATGCCATAACTTTCCACATGGCCCTTAGAAGTATCCTTTAGATGACATCTTTTAATATATCCTGACAGAAAGTCAGGAAAAACCATAGCTATATTTGTAGTACAAAGCAGTAAAATAGTAGGGAAAGGTAAACATTCTGGAAAAAAAGATGGTCGCTGACTTGCACAATGCTGCTCAGTAAGGAATCTTACCTCTATGGTTGGATCATATTCATCCACAAAATGGTTCTGTATAAGCTGTATGGTCAAGGCACTTTTACCAACGCCTCCTGCACCCACTACTACCAACTTGTACTCAGTCATCGTCTAGGTTGCCTATTAAGAAACAAGCAAAGTATTGTATAGTTAGTCCATGTTATTCTATTACTTTTTAATGAGTTTGCATAGTTTATTTTATAGTATTTTAGATACAGTGCATCAGTTGAGAAGAATGTTATTTGCTTAGCAGCAGCCCCATATCAGGGGTCATTCAGCTCTAAGCTGCAATAGGTCCATTTACAGACAGCTCTAGAGATTATGCCCCACATTCAATAAAACATTTTCAATCTCTTTCTTCAAAACTCAGAACAAAACTAGCTCTTATTTACAAACGAGATAACAGCTAGCAAGTAGCAAAATGTAGGTAAGAAAATAAATATTCACCTTGTTTGGGACAACTTATCCAGCTACTCTGCTTGCTCTCGAATATCCCCTAGACTCGGCCCTAGAGCAACCACTGCATAGGCAGGTGGGAAAACAGGCCTGGGCCCTACTCAGGAAGTGTGGAAGGATCCAAAATCTGGTTGCAATCTATCAATTTAATTTCAAGGAATCAATGGACCTCAATAAAAGAATAGTTAAGAAGAAGAGTTAAACTTACTTGAGGCTTCTAACGGTCCCCTGCCGCCACTTCTGACTTTAAAGTCGGAAAACCACTGCGCCTGTGTGGCCGCATCCTTCCTCCCGCTGACGTCACCAGCAGCGTACTGCGCAGGCCTTAATGGGCCTGCGCCGTACACTCCTGGTGACGTCAATGGGAGCGAGGACGTGGCTGCGCTGGTGCAGTAGTTTTCCAACTTTAAAGTCGCAAATTCCGGAAGTGAACAGGAGGCGGGGACCAAAGCATCGGTGAGTGGCTTAGCAGGCACAGGACATCTGCGGGGGACTGTTAGAAGCCCCGGGTAAGTCCAACTCTTTTTCCCCCTACAGCACTCCTTTAAAGGGGAACTGAAGAGAGAGGTATACGGAGGCTGCCATGTTTATTTCCTTTTAAGCAATACCAGTTGCCTGGCAGCCCTGCTGATCCTCTGCCTCTAATACTATTAGCCTTAGCCCCTGAACAAGCACGCAGCAGGTGTTTCAGACTTTAAAGTCAGATCTGACAAGACTAGCTGCATGCTTGTTTCTGGTGTTATTCAGATACTACTGCAGAGAAATAGACCAGCAGGGCTGCCAGGCAACTGGTATTGATTAAAAGGAAATAAATATGGCAGCCTCTGTATACCTCTTACCTCAGTTCCCCTTTAAGCAAAAAAAAAAAAAAAATAAATAAATAAAAAAAATGAAGTCACTTCCCCTCCTTTCTATAGATTTTCAGGTTTTCACTTTTTTATTCTGTTAATTAACTCCAGCTTTATCTAGTTTAGCATGCACTAGTTTAGTTCTCACTCACACACTGTGATAACTGTGTGTTACATTCCTGAGTTTTGTAAGACTGATGAACCACGTTCAACCTCATGAAAAGGGGCATTTCCTCAAATACTCTCAGAGGAGGAAGCTGCACCAGAAGTTTCCTCTCCAGCAGACTGGCCTGTAATATAAGCACACTGTAATAAGCCACAACTCTCTCCGGGACCATAAATACAAGAAAGGGGCAACAAAGACTCCAGCTCAGGTAACTTCGGTTTGAGGAAATGTATATCCCGACATTTAATGGCTCTATCACTAGAAGACTCCAGCTATAGATCACACATCTCAGCATGCAAACAGAGGAAAAAAACTTATTTCAAATAAAATAAGGGCACCTTTAAAAGAGTTTACTCAGTGATGCAAGCCGGTTGTTGTCTAGGTGATATTTGTTGTGGGAATGACAGTACACTGTGACAATAGGGAGGAAAAATAAATGAGCTCTGTGTCACTTTTTGCATCACCTAGTATTCCTGCTTGCAGGTTTCAAACTTTACGTTTATTTCTTTCAGATCACATTTCTCCTAAATCCAATATGGAGTTACATCCCACTTTAAATGGAAGCCTCAGACACATACACCTGCAGGAGACCAAGTGCTGTACAGATGTGTCAATAGCCTGCAGACTAATGGCACATTTGAAGGGAGGTGGAGGCACTATGGCACAGTGCACTACAAAAAAGTGTAGTCTAGTATATGTTTGAAGCCTTGGGCAATTTTCCCCTAGCATTCATATGATGCCCAACAACTGCACACAGTAGAAGTCCATTGCCCACACAGCTGTGATGTGCTTTTGTTACATAATCCTCTTGATATTAATGGCCTATACAGTTGCGACTCGTCATTAGTATACATGTTGAAGTGCCCTTGTGGACTTTCGTATATTGGTATGACGACCCAGCGACTGAAGGACCGCATTGTATCGCACAAATCTAATATACGCAATCCACAGTGCAATTTGTCTGTGGCTGAGCATTTTCACAGCCATAGACGTACGGTTTCACAATTACGGGTAACGGTTATTGATGGGATCCCAGTGAATTTTAGGGGAGGGAGTAGGGATAAAGCTTTGCTTCGCAAGGAGGCATATTGGATTAGGCGGTTAGGAACTATGGGTGTGGGTGGCTTAAACAAGGAATATGATCTCAGGTTCTGCATTTAAGTGGGGAGATGTTCAGTAGGTTGTGTTTCATACATCTTTATTTATTCTTACATTTGTCTTTATAGGTGCTCTTAATCTGGTTTTTATATTGGAATGCTGTGCTGACCTGGCCATGGGGAACTGTAAGTTTTTTCTTTTGCTGCAAGCATCTTATATCTTTTGAGCATGATGTTCCATTTATGTGACATTGCTTTCCCTTTATTAAGGGGTGGTAACATTCTGTTTGTTTACCTTCGCTGCAGCATCAGTGTATGACACACTTTGGGCGAAGTATCGCTGTTGTGATTGGCTGCCAGTGTGTCTTATTGAGCCAGTGATCGTGTTTCCTACGCGCGCGGCAAGGAGCCGTGACGTCACGCAGACCGGCGAAGGTTCTCGCCAGTGATTGGCTGGCGGCGTTTAGCCGCTCTGATTGGTCCTAGCTGGCGAGACAGCGCTGATAGAGGCTCAGATCTGGCATGCCTGGCGTACAGCGCCCGGATGGTGAGTTATGGCTGGGTTTTGTACTTTTTCGAGTTCCCAATCAGGTCCGTCGGTATCCCCGCCCACTGGGTGTATATACTGTATAGGGTATCAAGTGGTGTTTGATTTGAGCAGTTTGAGAAAGGGCTTGTCAGCCCAAAACAGCGTCTGTTACTGCTGTGGAATGCTTCATTAAGGCTGGTTTCACAGTGGGACCTTACAGGCGCACGTTAGAGCAGCCTGTAACGCAGCCCACCGCACAGCAATGAAAAATCAATGAGGCTGTTCACAGTGCGGACGTTGCGTTACATTGTAACGCTGCGTCACAAGACAACGTACTGCATGCAGTACTTTGGACGCGGTTGAGCCGCGTTAGACTGCTTGCACATGCTCAGTAATGTTGGGGAGGAGCGGAGAGCGGCCAGGCACATGGCTAATTATTATGCACTGCACGTTGTGACATGCAGGGTTTACATCCTGGAGCAGCCGCTCTGTGCGGCGATTGGCTGGCGGGACCACGTGATGCCGCATGCGCACAAGAGTGCGCATCACGGCATCACTGACGCCAGAGTGAGCTGCACAACGCGGCTCACTCTGACGTCCAGATCCAGCACCACCAGGCGTTGAGTTAGGGGGACGTTATGCGACCTTAACGCCCCCTCTAACGCAATGTCCTGGTGTGAAATTAGCCTAAAAGAGCTTTTTGATTACATTTGGTGGTGCCGACCCATTCATCTTTATTTTATTTTATTTTGTTACATAAAACAACATTACTGCATATTGGTCCATTGCAGTGCCTGCTAACTAGAATCAATGTATAGTGCTATTCAATCACCCCAAAAGCAAAGCAATGATCACTCCTAAGTGTATAAAGATTATAGCCACAGAGGTTGTCAAATTGTAGCTTCTTAGATAATGGCTACTTTGCCTACATGTTTCTTAGAACACCCCTGTACACAGCCAGGGTGAGGGTGCTTATGTGACTAGCACTTTTTAGAGGAATTTGATAGCACCATAAAGCCACACTCCTTTTTAATGGTCCCACCAATGGTGAGCGCTGTATTGCACGATAACCTTTCCTGTTTGCTGATGGCTATAGGAGTTGGTAAACAGAGTTGCGGGGAACTCTCCTGCTAACTGGATTTCTCCATTTCATTACCAGCTCCTATAATCTAGAGACCGGGCTGCTAGAGCTCCAAGATGGAGGCGGTGGGGGAACTTCCTGTCTGGAGGAGCTGACCTGAAACACTCACGTTATTTAAAATCAGGTGTACAGTAAGCCGTGGAAACCAGTGCTAATAAATGTGCAGGCATACAGAGTACTCATTATAAAGTTTGGCTAGCAGGTCTTAAAACACAGCCTCCCACAACTGCCTTTAAAGAGAATCTGTATTGTTAAAATCGCTCAAAAGTAAACATACCAGTGCGTTAGGGGACATCTCCTATTACCCTCTGTCACAATTTCGCCGCTCCCTGCCGCATTAAAAGTGGTTAAAAACAGTTTTAAAAAGTTTGTTTGTAAACAAACAAAAATGGCCACCAAAACAGGAAGTAGGTTGATGTACAGTATGTCCACACATAGAAAATACATCCATACACAAGCAGGCTGTATACAGCCTTCCTTTTGAATCTCAAGAGATCATTTGTGTGTTTCTTCCCCCTGTTCTCATGCACTGAAGTTTCAGGCTGCTCTTTTCTTCCTGCAGAGTGCAGACAGCTTTGCCTTTGTCTGTAATTCCTCAGTATGTGAAAGCCCAGCCAGCTCAGAGGACGATTTATCCAGCTTGTAAAAGATGAGAGAAGAGAGAAGCTGTTCTAATCTAAATAATACACAGGCAGTGTGCAGAGAGGGGGGAGTTCATAGCAGAACCACAACACTGAAGAACTTGGCAGCCTTCCAGACACAGGCTGACAAGTCTGACAGGGGAAAGATACATTGATTTATTACAGAGACAGTGATAGTATGAAGTGCTGCAGTTAGCCAGAACACATTAGAATAGCTTTTGGAACTTATAGGATGATAAAAAACAGGATGCAATTTTTGTTACGGAGTCTCTTTAAAGAGAATCTGTATTATTAAAAAAAGCACAAAAGTAAACATACCAGTGCGTTAGGGGACATCTCCTATTACCCTCTGTCACAATTTCGCCGCTCCCCGCCGCATTAAAAGTGGCTAAAAACAGTTTTAAAAAGTTTGTTTATAAACAAACAAAATGGCCACCAAAACAGGAAGTAGGTTGATGTACAGTATGTCCACACATAGAAAATACATCCATACACAAGCAGGCTGTATACAGCCTTCCTTTTTAATCTCAAGGGATCATTTGTGTGTTTCTTTCCCCCTGCAGCTATCTTCCACTGAAGTGTCAGGCTGTTTCTTCCTGCAGAGTGCAGACAGCTCTGCCTGTATGTAATTCCTCAGTATGTGAAAGCCCAGCCAGCTCAGAGGAGGATTCATCCAGCTTGTAAAAGATAATAGAGCAGAGAGAAGCTGCACTAATCTAAATAACACACAGGCAGTGTGCATAGAGGGGCCAGGAGGGGGGAGATGCATCACAGAACCACAACACTGAAGAATTTGGCAGCCTTCCAAACACAGGCTGACAAGTCTGACAAGAGAGAGATAAGTTGATTTATTACAGAGATCGTGATAGTAGAACGTGCTGCAGTAAGCCAGAGCACATTAGAATAGATTTTGGAACTTGTAGGATGGAAGAAAACCAGGTGGAATTTTTGTTACGGAGTCTCTTTAAGCTTCTGCCACAGAGGTCTGCAGTTTTCTATAGCACTGCAGTGTTCTCCCCAGAATTTTTTTTCCAGCCGGGTGGCAGGAAAAATTAGCTGGGTGAGGTGAGATGAGAGAATGCAGGGCCGGTGGTTCTTACAGCACAGGAGGAGGTGAGCTGATAACAGCCGGGTGCTCAACAAAACTAGCCGGGTGGAGCATCCGGCTAAAAGAGCCTGGGGAAAACCCTGCACTGCAAGCTGGGAAATATACTGGCAATGTGCACCCAACTGTGAGTGACAATCTGCAAGCCATAAAGCATTCATTGTAGCCAAGTACAAGAGCCTGCAACTGCAAAAAATGTCAGCAGCCCTCGTTATACTCGGATATAGCCCAGGACAGCGATGCATCCACTTGTCACCTACTAGGCAACTTTTAATAAACCCAGAGCAGGTTTTTAGGTTTCCTTACATTTTACCATCACCTCCAAATCTGGAAAGCTTTGACACAACCATTCCTGAGCCTTTGTAGACACTACTAAATACCTCCTAGTCTTAAACTAAGCTCAACGTGTATCTGTTCTGTGTGGTTTCACCAGCCCACAAGGATTTAAATAGTTAATCAGATTTCACACTGAAGATGAAGAACCAGATCCCAAATTCCCTATGGCTATTCCATTTAGCTCCTACAAGTTTTACATTCCTGGTGTATTGTAGAGTAAAGGAAACAGACAATCCTCTCTTTGTATTCTGCCTATCTTGTGAATGTAAAAAAATGTTGCAGTAAAACAGTGTGGAATTCTATGTTTGGGGGGGGGGGGGGGGGATTATCAGACACTTCATCTGCCTTATTTAGAAACTACAGTGATTACAAAATAGCATGTAGGAGCATTAATTACCTACAAGCATTTTTAAAATGTGCCTGCTCAATCCAGTGGGGTCCAGGGCAACAATGACATGCCCCGCAATAAGCAGTATTAGATTAGGCCCCTTTGTTTCCGGCCTCAGGGCTCCAGACTAGCAGCAGCCCGTGAGGAACCACCCCCCCTCCCCCCGAGGTATAGTGGGCCCTGGGGGGGGGGGGGGGGGGGCTTTAGAGAAAATTTGGCAGCGGAGCATCTCACCTGTCCGCCCAGTGCACTCAGTCTGCATGCCCCACTCCTGCATCCCCAGCGGCGCATCTTCTCAGCGCTGCACCACATGTAACATGCTGCCGCGACACGCAGAAGAGCCACATAGTCAATCAACCTAGTTTGCGTCCCTAAGTAAGGTTGGTCTGACTATTGATTGAGAGCTCATTTGTATGCACATTAAGAATCTTATTGCAGTAACTTCTTGCCATAAAACATTTGCATAACGCATTAGCCCCCCATTTAGGAGGATGAGAGGTCGGAGCAGTTTCGCCTGACCCTTACAGGGCAAACGAGATGACATGACACGAGATAGACATGTGTATGTATATTGCCAAGCACACAAATAACTAGGCTGTGTTCCTTTTTTTCTCTGCCTTAAAGAGTTAAACATCAGGTATGCAGGTGACAGCTTTTGTCTGGGTCAGGACTGGGTCAGACTATAGCATAACCCTCACTGTTAAGTAATTACAGCCATAAAATACTTTCCTGTCAGTAAATGGCTTCTGAGAGCAGGAAAGAGATAACAAGGGAAAATAATTCATACATTTGAGCTCTAGCATACTTCAATGAAGGTCTAATTGAGTAGAGACAATGAAACAGTAAAAACTTAAAAACTAGATTTAAATATAAAATAAAAAACTGTGGAATATCTAAACAGTAATTTTTAGGAGGAGGAGGATAGATACAATTGTTTTTCTCATAAGTTTATTTTCACCTCAAATATCCTTTAACCAGCTTAGCGGTATGGACAAGCTCAGCTGGATTTCTCAGGCCCTGGTGGGCCGATTTTCATATTTTTTTTTTCTAAAACACGCAGCTAGCACTTTGCTAGCTGTGTGTTTATACCGATCTCCGCCAATGCGCCACTACCCGCCACGTTACAGCCCCCTCCCTCCCCCTGAGACCCTGTGCGCAGCCTGGCCTATCAGCGCTAAGGGGTGGATCGGGACTCCATCCGACACCATGACGTGGATGACATCATCCCGATTGTCGTCATGGTGACGAGGGAAGCCAAACAGGAAATCCAGTTCTGAACGGGATTTCCTGTTTGCTCTGATCGCCAGAGGCTATCGGAAGGGGTGGGGGGATGCCGCTGCACATCGGCCATCATGTAGCTAGCGCTAGGCTAGCTACATGGATTAAAAAAAAAAAAAAAAAAGTGCTGCACCGCCGCCGCCCTGGCCGTTCTAATAGAACGCCAGGGTGGTTAAGTATTGACCTGCTGGAATTCGCCTGATAATATTTTGGACTTGTTTTTGGATTTGTTCCCGTGTCCCCAAAAAAATGCTGGTATGGAAGATGAAAATGTCAGTGCTATATAAATAAAATAATAATATTGTGTGAGGAGGACCAGGAGAACAGCCAAGCACAAACGGTAAAGGCCTTCTCCAAACAGATTGGCGTCAATTCACCAGAGAGGATTTACTAAGGGAAAAAAGGTAGGTAGTTTATCTCATGAGGTATTTTAACACTCTGGAGTCAATTCACCAGTGTGAGAGGACAGAGAGAAAAATGTTCGATAGCAGGGGATAATGGAGAGATATGCATGAGGAAAGTGTGAGAAAGCAGAGAGTTAGGTAATCGGTATTAATGATTTACATGGGATACTTTTCCTCTCTGTAAGCTTGAAAGTGAAGCATTGTGGGTAGGAGGCGGAGTTTAACCACTACGTGACCAGAGTATTCCCACCTTTTACTGCCGGATCATATCATAAATCATATCACAAATGAGTCTGAACTTCACCACCTCTGTCTCAGTAAAATTATCAAGAACTGTTCTCACGAAAAATACGAGGGGCGATTAAACAGGGTCTCCTCCTGCGCCTTTCGTCTCCTCATAATAGAAGCAAGCTCTAAGGCCTAGTGCACACCAGAGCGGTTCTGCTGCGGTTTGCGATCCGCTTGCGGGTGCGGATCCGCTAGGGTAATGTATTTCAATGGGCTGGTGCACACCAGAGAGGGAGGCGTTTTGCAGAAACGCATACTCCCGGGCTGCTGCAGATTTTGGATTGCGGAGGCGTTTCTGCCTCAATGTTAAGTATAGGAAAAACTCAAACCGCTCTGAAAAAAAACGGCTTTTCAGAGCGGTTTGCCAGGCGGTTTTTGTTACAGTAGCTGTTCAGTAACAGCTTTACTGTAACCAGGGCTGTGGAGTCGGTCCAAAAATCCACCGACTCGGACTCCTCAGTTTAGGATTCCACCGACTCCGACTCCTCTAATTTGCATATTACAATTTTGTTGATTAAAAGTATGTAACATGAAATTCGTCTCATAACTGCCAACGCTTAGGAATTTTACAAGACAACTGAAGTGAGAAGGATATGTAGACTACTATATTTATTCCCTTTAGACTAAAACTAGTCCTTAGTAATAGTACTTGTAAAAGGTACAAACCGGAACAAAGAACATCTATCAGGCCCTAGGCAATGTAAGTGTGGGTACATGTAAGAATGATGTGCAGGTACTCTGCAGGGGAATGAGGAGATTGTAAACAGACAACACCTCTGTGTTCAATGTGCACAGCATTCTCAGTGGATTCCCTGCAGCTCTGTGGGGAGTGCATATGTAGAGTATAGTACTACTGTGTAACAAAGTAAACCTGAGACAGATGAAATTAAAGTTTTGTACATACCTGGGGCTTCCTCCAGCCGCCTTCAGGATAATCAGTCCCTCGTTGTCCTCCTCCACCACCTGGATCTTCTGCTATGAGTCCAGGTACTTGAGCCAGTCTGGCGTAGTGCGCATGAACACACTCCACCGCTAGGAGCATACTACACCTGTGCAGCACTATTGCGCAGGTGCAGAATGTTCCTGGCTGTGGGAGTGGCATGCGGCCGGACTGCGCTGACTGGCTGAATTACCAGGACTCCTAGCAGAAGATCCGGGTGGTGGAGGACAGTGAGGGACTGATTAGCCTGAAGGGGGCTGGAGGAAGCCCCAGGTTTACTTTTCATCCGTCTCAGGTACCCTTTAATTTGTAGTCACCAAACCAAATTTTAATAACATATCAAATTATTTGATTTCAGTGCATACATTTGCATAAATCAGCATCAGTGCAGAATTATTTCCATCTCATTGACCATCTCTATTAGTGACACAGCTACACATCAGGCTTTATTCTTACAGCATAGATGTTATTTAGTATATATAAGATTCCTGTGTACTCATCATATATACAGTCACAATCAGATATGTATATCTGACCTTAACAATACGGGGACTGCTTTATTGAAGCAGCACAAGTAACTAATTTTGATTGGTTTATTTCATTTTTGTGGACTAAGCACAGCTATTACTGTATATATACATTATTTTTAATGACTATTATCTGAGAAATAGAACATTTTATCATATTTTCTATTTAAATTACAGTTACAAATTCATTAGGAGTCGGAGTCGGTGCATTTTTTCCCCGACTCCGACTCCAGGCACCCAAAATTGCCCGACTCCACGACTCCGACTCCACAGCCCTGACTGTAACAATACATTAAATCTACTACACCAAAAACGCTTCACAAAACCGCAAAATGCTAGCTGAAACGCTACAGAAAAATAAGAAAAAGTGTTTCAAAATCTGCTAGCATTTTGCGGATCTGCTAGCGGTTTTTGGTGTGCACCAGGCCTAACAGAGTAAGCTCAAAAGGCTCCATCTTCCACAGCAGCAGTTGCTGTGTGAAAACCACGATATCTCCAGGTTTATTCAGGGGATAAAGAGATGAAAAAAATAACGAATGGCCACACCCCCTTTCTTCCCTGGTGAATTGTGATTTGGAGAAAAACTAACTACTAACTATCACTTATTTATCTCATACTTATCTCACATTTATCTCTTGCATTTCTCTGTCGATATTTTCCCCTATACTTCTGGAGAATTGCTATTTGGAGATATCACAGGAGGTAAATTACCTCCCAAGAGATAAATAGGTTGGTAACCTCTGGTGAATAGACACCATAGAGATAGATAGATAGATAGATAGATAGATAGATAGATGTTACTGTGAGACCCACTGCTAATGTCATCAATAAGTCTAAAGTTCCCCACTTCCCTGAATGTTGTGACAACAGAAAAATTGATCCTAGATCAAGACAGACCAATAGTTTGAAATGGAGAGTGAGAACCAAGAGACACATTGCAACATATAGGCCTCGATTCATAAAGCAGACAACAGCTGACTTCAACCACTAAGACAAATGTCAATTCATAAAGGCGGTTGCTGCATGGAAAGCTGAAATTACCGAGCAGTGAGGTAAATTAACGACTTGTGCGGTAAACACCTCAACACGGCAATTCATAAAGACTAGAACATGCGGTAAAAACTCTGAAATTACCGGCAACTCTGGTGTGCCGTAATCAGTGTAGACACTGTGGGAAGCCAGCCATAACTCACAGAAGCAGAAACATGGCTGGACATGCGTTTGCAGGGATGGCAAAGCAGCACATATGGTAAGCAGAACGAACATGCAGCGTTTCGCATACGCTGAGACACTTAGGGGACACAGCTCTGCCTTTACACTCTGCTTTAACCTCCTTAGCAGTATGGATGAGCTCAGCTTGTCCATTACCGCCGGAGGGTGCCGCTCAGGCCCTGCTGGGCCGCTTTTGCTCCAAATAAAAAAATTTCACACGCAGCCGGCACTTTGCCAGCCGCGTGTGCTACCTGATCGCCGCCGCGAGCACCGGCGAAAGAGGGTCCCCCCAGCCGCCCGAGCCCTGCGCAGCCGGACCAATAAGTTCCGGCCAGCGCTAAGGGCTGGATCGGAGGCGGCTGACGTCCAGACGTCGGCTGACGTCCCTCCGCTCGCCGCCATGGCGACGAGGAAAGCGAAACAAGGCAGGCCGCTCATCGCGGCCTTTGTTACTTCTGGTTGCCGGAGGCGATCAGACATACGCGTCAGGAGCGCCCTCTAGTGGGCTTTCATGCAGCCAACTTTCAGTTGGCTGCATGTAATAGATTTTTTTTTATTAAAAAAAAAAGTCCCTCCCGCAGCCGCCCTGGCAATCTTAATAGAACGCCAGGGAGGTTAAGGACATAAAAGTCTGCCTAAACACATGGTCAATTATTTGCTGCATGTTTTTATTTACACTATCCCACACTGCTGTATATTAATGGGATTCACAGGGCCCTAGTTATTTAAGCAGTATCCTCAGCTTAACTGGCCAGTACAGCAGATTTACATACTCAGTACTGGGGAGTGGCACATCCATCAAAATCTGCTACCAAAATCTGTGAACAGTACTCTGCACATGGGAGGGGTCACACACAGGTCTGCATTTCCTACCATCGGCTTATACACGAGTCAATTCTTTTTTCCAGGTTTCTGGGGTAAATGTGGGGGGGGGAGGGGTCGGCTTATACACGAGTATAGACGGTAATTAACATTTTAAAGGGATACTGTAGGGAGGTCGGGGGAAAAGGAGTTAAACTTACCTGGGGCTTCTAATGATCCCCCACAGACATCCTGTGCCCGCGCAGCCACTCACTGATGCTCTGGCCCCGCCTCCAGTTCACTTCTGGAATTTCAGACTTTGAAGTCTGAAAACCACTGTGCCTGCGTTGCCGGATCCTCACTTCCACTGATGTTACCAGGAGAGCACTGCGCAGGCCCAGTATAGTCTGTGCCTGCGCAGTACGCTCCTGGTGACATCAGGGGAAGCGAGGACACGGCAACGCAGGCGCAGTGGTTTTCAGACTTTAAAGTCTGAAATTCCAGAAGTGAACTGTAGGCGGGGCCGAAGCATCGGTGAGTGCCTGTGCGGGCGCAGGATGTCTGCGAGGGACCATTAGAAATCCCGGGCAAGTTCAACTCATTTTCCCCTGACCCCCCTACAGTATCCCTTTAAGAAAGACAATAGACAGATTCAAATTGAGCAGAGGCAGTAAAACAAAACATATATTCTAAACATTTCATGATGCCTCTTACTATTGCAATGCCCTCACTGCACGGAACAGCTTGTAACAAAAGAGACTGCTCCACCCTGCTCTGCTGTTACCGAACATGTTTTTGTCAGTTGAAGTCGGTAAACTACCAAACTTCTACCGCACCAGAGAACGTTCTTATGAACAAAAAAGAAATATATATATTGAATGCAGTATTTTAACATCCAGGTTTAAAAATAAATAATCGCACAGCCTTTTATGAATCAAGGCCATAATGTCTAACTTCCAAAATCAAGGTATATTCATTTCAAGGTCTCACTATTCATCACTGTGTGAAGGTAAGTGGCCTCAAAACAATAGTCCCAGGATAACAATTTCAGAATGAGGAACAAAATGGTAAGCAAAAATGCATACAGACAAGCTACCTTGGAATGCTGCATACTGAACTGAAAAGCACCATCTATGTGATGACAGACAGGAGCAATGTGGTGTAACAGGGCTGCAGCATGATAACGTACGGCATACATACTTTTTCATTGATTGTAAATTATGGTTGAAACGCTCTATCTAGACCACAGGGGACCATCGGAGTGGACACTACAGTGCCCAATTCTGCTGGCTGTATGTTGTCTGGCTGCAGATGGAAACAGAGCCGCACTGTATCTGACGCAACGCATTTTCCCAATCTATTACGTTGTGTTCCTGCCGCCAAAGGGAACGCAATTTCCACTGTGAACTTAGCCTTTTAAATCATCATGGGGACGCATGCGCGGACTCTCCATGTGCGGACCACTACTTGAGAGCTCCATTTCAGGACCCCTGAAACCCACTTTAACCAGCTCCTACAGACTGCCTCTAACCCTCATTCGGCTCCCCTCTACTCCAGAGTATGCCGCTGAAGAAGAAATCTCCCTGCAGACACTAACACGTTGAGGCAAGGACCATTACCAGCCCAAAACGGCCGGTTCCAAGGGGGCCGCAGCCCATGGAAGCATGCTACTCCCTTCCACCCCAGAGCAGAAGATACCAGAGATCTTCTCTTACTCACCTCAGAGCCCTCAGGTCGAGGCTCTCAAGCCAGCAGATGAAGCAGTGGTACGCATACATCAGTAAGCTGTCACTCTGCTAATTGGTCTCTAAGGAAGTAAAGTCTGCAAAATGGCTGATAGGCCGCAGACTTGTGCCCCCATTGTACGGTAATGTTTGTAACTTTTTGCATATTCTGTCCTAAATAAAGCCTTAATTTTACCCAGGCCCGGCATCTTCTACACTGTCTGCTGTTCAAAAAGGAGCTTTCTTCCGCCATGACGAATACACAAGATCGGTGATAGGGTTGCTGATCTTGAGAAGCAAGCACACCCCCTCACGGATACTGTAGATGCAGACAAGACCCAGCTGGATGACCAGGGTGAGAAAATTCAGGTGCTGGAACTCAAATTGGAAGACCTGGAGAAACACTTACGCCACGCTAACTAAGGCCTGGTGCACACCAAAACCCGCTAGCAGATCCGCAAAATGCTAGCAGATTTTGAAACGCTTTTTCTGTAGCGTTTCAGCTAGCGTTTTGCGGTTTTGTGTAGCGGTTTTGGTGTAGTAGATTTCATATATTGTTACAGTAAAGCTGTTACTGAACAGCTTCTGTAACAAAAATGCCGGCAAAACCGCTCTGAACAGGCGTTTTTCAGAACGGTGTGCGTTTTTCCTATACTTAACATTGAGGCAGAAACGCATCCGAAATCCAAAAAATGCCTCACCCCGGGAGGATTCGTTTCTGCAAAACGCCTTCCGCTCTGGTGTGCACCACCCCATTGAGATACATTGACCAAGCGGATCCGAAAAGCCGCTCGGTGTGCACCAGCCCAGAGTCCCCGAGAACATCAACCTCTTTCTCTGCTTTCTTGACCCAGAAGAATACCAGATTATAAAGATCCATAGGGCCTTGCAGCTCACCCACAAATCTGATTTTCCTCAGGAAAGATGCAGGATGCTTTCCTGGTGGCGGCCAAGACCTTAAAGAGAATCTGTACTCTAATATTCTTACAATAAAAAGCATACCATTCTATTCATTATTTTCTCCTGTGCCCCTCTGTGCTGTTTCTGCCACTCTCTGCTGCAATCCTGGCTTGTAATTAACAGTTTTAGGCAGTGTTTACAAACAAACTAACCAGCTTCTAATAGGCTCAGCTAAGCATAGTGTGTGAGTCATTCAAAGTATGCAGGGGGCCTGCAGAGGGTGTGTATCGCTTCTACCAATCACAAGCAGCCCTGAACATTCCACACAATCAAGCTTAATGCTGGGAATACACGGTTCGTTTTTGCCTTCGTTTAAACCTTCGATTCGTTCGGTAAACGAATCGAGTGTTGAAAACGTATGTGAAAATAGTCATAATCTCATTATAGTTTCGATTAATAGACCCCAAAAACGAACGACTAGTGATCGAACATGTTTGATATTATCTCTCTTTATCCATCTAATCGAGCCATTGGTAGGCTTGATGGCTGTTCAGATCGATTATATATTCGTTTATGCTAGTCCATCCCTGTAAAAAGGGATTTTCGTTTCGTTTCTTTGCAGCCTTCGATCATTGGAAAAACGAAACCATCAGAATCGAAAAAAAAAACGAAACCGTGGGTGGTGATATTAACCGTATGACCGATTATTTCGGGATCGAAAAGGACAAAAGGCACAATCGAAACGAATGTTTAAACGAAGGCAAAAACGAACCGTGTATTCCCAGCATTAGCCCGACAAACAGGACAGAGGAAAGATACATTGATTTATTACAGAGACAGTGCAGTTAGGAAAGACTGCAGTAAGCCAGAGCAGATTAGAACAGGCATAGGAACTTATAGGATAGAAGAACTAAGGCTGAAAAATTTGTTACAGAAAGTTCCTATGCCTGTTCTAATCTGCTCTGGCTTACTGCAGTCTTTCCTAACTGCACTGTCTCTGTAATAAATCAATGTATCTTTCCTCTGTCCTGTTTGTCGGGCTAAGGCTTTGAATGTGTGGAATGTGCAGGGCTGCTTGTGATTGGTAGAAGCGATACACACCCTCTGCAGGCCCCCTGCACACTCTGAATGACTAACACACTATGCTTAGCTGAGCCTATTAGAAGCTGGTTAGTTTGTTTGTAAACACTGCCTAAAACTGTTAATTACAAGCCAGGATTGCAGCAGAGAGTGGCAGAAACAGCACAGAGGGGCACAGGAGAAAATAATGAATAGAATGGTATGCTTTTTATTGTAAGAATATTAGAGTACAGATTCTCTTTAAGCACTCTACCAGGTATGTCTGATACGTTGCATCTTTTTTGCAGACCTCTCCCCTTTAAAGAGAATCTGTATTGTTAAAATCGCACAAAAGTAAACATACCAGTGCGTTAGGGGACATCTATTACCCTCTGACACAATTTCACCGCTCCTCGCCGCATTAAAAGTGGTTAAAAACAGTTTTTAAAAGTTTGTTTATAAACAAACAAAATGGCCACCAAAACAGGAAGTAGGTTGATGTACAGTATGTCCACACATAGAAAATACATCCATACACAAGCAGGCTGTATACAGCCTTCCTTTTGAATCTCAAGAGATCATTTGTGTGTTTCTTTCCCCCTGTTCTCATGCACTGAAGTTTCAGGCTGCTTGTTTCTTCCTGCAAACAGCTTTGCCCTTGTCTGTAATTCTTCAGTATGTGAAAGCCCAGCCAGCTCAGAGGACGATTTATCCAGCTTGTAAAAGATAAGAGAGAAGCTGCTCTAATCCTAAATAACACGCAGGAAGTGTGCATAGAGGGGCCTGGAAGGGGGAGTTCATAGCAGAACTACAACACTGAAGAACTTGGCAGCCTTCCAGACACAGGCTGACAAGTCTGACAGGGGAAAGATACATTGATTTATTACAGAGACAGTGATAGTATAAAGTGCTGCAGTAAGCCAGAACACATTAGAATAGCTTTTTGAACTTGTAGGATGATAAAAAACAGGATGCAATTTTTGTTACGGAGTCTCTTTAACACTTGCTAGATGCTGGGATCTGCGGCCTATTACCAAAGTCTTCTCTGAGGCCAACTTTAAATACAAATGGCGCTTCCCTTTTTCCCCTTCTCCCTCAGAATACCCAAACAGATCGGGGTGACCTAAAACTACTAGGAGAGTATAGGGAACCAAAAGAGACCAACAAGCCCTCCTGCTGAAAAGCAATGTTCAGTGTAGTTTGCCTTCTTAGACCAGAAGGTATTTGCAATAATTCAGCTTTAAGTGGATGACTGATCTCCCACAATGCATCACTACTGAAAATGCTTCAGTCTCTTTTAGTCCCCTATACTCTCCCAGTAGTTTTGGATTACCTGAGCTGCGTGGGTATGCCGTTTTAAAATAAAGTAAAAAAATAAAGTTTTTTTTTTCCATTAATAAAAAGAATGAAAATGGCAGCAGCAGTCAGATACCACCAACAGAAAGCTGTGTCGCTGAGAAGAAAAAGGAGGTAAAGTTCATTTGGGTGCCAATTTGCATGACCGAGCAAAAAACTGTTTTAAGTGCTAAATTGTATAAACAAAAAATAAGAAAAATAATCGCCTGCTAACTAGAGGTGGCCCGAACAGTTCGCCGAATACTTCCTGGCGAACATCGACATTTCGCCATTCGCGTTTAACACAAATTAAAGCTCCTCCATACCATGGACCATGCAGGCTGGTATATTCAGGGTGCAAAGCCCTACATGGCCGGGGCTCCGCATTCTGGTTATCCCAGCCTGCATGGGGGACAATGGGTTAAAAGGGCTCGGCAGGGGGGACCCTAAATCATTTGTTTTTTTAAATTTAAAATAAACAGGAAAAAAAAATTACTTTTACATACATGTTAATACAGCAACTGCCATTTTACTGCATTTAAATTGCACCTTTTTTCCTCTAACATCTTTTTTCTCAAAAACTATAAGGTTTTTAAAAAAAAATAAAAAATATTCTTTTGTACCCACCGTCCCTCTCCACATACCCTGCATATTTGGAGTTCCTAGCATGTAAGGGGGGTTTGCTATTAACTGTTAAAGTCGGCGGCCATTCACCTGCCATAGAAATCTATGGAGCCCGCTGGAACAGCCGGTTCGCGAACTACTGCAGAAATTCGCATTCCAACCCAATATTTGATGTTTGCTACATCTCTACTGGTCACTTTGGGGTTATAAACCAATGGTCCTCAAGAGGTAATGTCCTAACTTGAGGTTATGTGCCTGGATCTGTGTTTTTCTTGAAACCTAAGAGGCCCATACACTGATCGATTTCAGCCATCGATCGAATCAATTTCTGATAAATTCCATAGACTATCAAATCTATCAATTTGCAGCCAATTTCAATCAATTTGATCTGACAGAATGGAAAATCTAGGTCGATCTGCTGCCAGCAGGTCCATAGAGTTGCATTGGATCTAATGATCCAATAATGTATTTAGATCGATTTCCAATAGATTTCATTTGCAGCAGATTCGGCCATCAGATTTCTGTCAGATGCCTGTCAAGGCGAATCTGATAGGAATCTGAGGTTTGCCACACACTAGGAACAGATTTCCAATAGATTCCAGGATTCATCTATTGAAAAGCGATCTAAATGCATTATTGGACCATTAGATCAAAGGCAACTTTATGGACCATCGATCTGCTGCCAGCAGCATATCGACCTATATTTTACATCCTGTCAGGTAAATCAAATTGATCGAATTCGATTGCAAAATTGATTTGCAAGAATCTATTTCTGATCGATCGATTCTATAGGAATGATGGCTAAAATCGACCAGTGTATGGGCCCCTTTACCCTTGTGGCCAGTCCAGCATCTCCTCCATCTCCTACTCTGATTGGTGTAAACCTAAAGGGGACTGGAAAAAGCCCAAGGTAAAACATTTTCACACCAAGTTTAGCAAATTTGAAACGGGCTGTTTCATGTAGGGTTGGTGTGGTTCTAAAATATATAAGCTTTAGGCTACTTACACACCAAGACGTTGCGTTTTAGGGGACGTTATGGTCGCATAACGTGCCCCTAACGCAACGCCTGGTGCTATTAGATGTGGACGTCAGAGTGAGCCGCGTTGTGCAGCTCACTCTGGCGTCCGTGATGCCGCAATGCGTACTCTTGGACGCATGCGGCATCACGTGGTCCCGCCAGCCAATCGCCGCACAGAGCGGCCGCTCCAGGAAGTAAACACTGCATGTCACACCGTGCAGTAAATATTAATCAGCCATGTGCCTGGCCGAGGAGGAGGAGGGAAGACCTCCTCCTCCAACACTACGGAGCATGTGCGCAGTCTATAATGCCGTAGCATGCAGCACATTCAACTGACGTCCTGCGTTACAATGTAACGCAACGTGGGCACTGTGAACAGCCCATTGATTTTCTTTACTGTGCGGTGGGCTGCGTTACAGGCTGCACTAACGTGCGCCTGTAACGTCCCACTGTGAAAGCAGCCTTAGGCTTGCTATACACCTGCGGTTCTGGATGCTAGCCTGGCTTCAGGGGCACAAAGATAATTTGCATATTTTGTAGTGGTGCATTGTGGGAAACCACAGTTGCTCACTTAAAGCGAACCTAAAGTAACTGGGGAAAATAAAACAAAACAAAAAAAACACAGCTTAACTTACCTGGGGGTTCTACCAGCTCCCTGCTGCCGTCTTGTGCCCACAGCGTCACTGAGCGATGTTCCAGTCCTGCACAGCACCCCTCTAAGTCTGGTGACTCGGCTAGTCAATGGCCACTGCGCATGCACGGCCCCGCTCCCGCCACTGAGAACGTTCTACGCATGTGCAGTAGAGATTTTCTCATACTGTGAATGGGCGCAGCGCCTCTATCCATAGGAGCATGATCTGGAGGTGCGCGACACAGTGCCATGCATCCAGAAGAAAGTGAGGTGCTGCGGGTGACAGGAACATTGCAGAGTGACAACATGGGCACAGAAAGGCTGAAAAGTTAGTAAAGGCTTGAAACTGTGCATGTACAGTACACTCCCAGCCACAGAAGTATGATCGAGGCGGCACCTGGCCGGGAACGCACATGCGCAGTAGCTTGCGACCAAGACAGGTCACAGACATTACAACAGACCAGAGGGGACCGGGAGTATATAGAGGGACCTTACAGACTACAGGGGGCTGGAAAAGAAGGAATCTTGCAGCAGAGGAATAACAGACTCTTACCAGTCCTTCCAGTTAGAGGTGCCATACTGGACCTCTTTGTTCCAAAGCCAGCTCTTTTCCTCCCTACATGCCCACCCAACCCAGCACTGTGGGTCTCGTACTTAACGTCTTTCATGCTACCGATACTTCACAACACACAGCACCAGGGGACAGCGGCCACTTTGACTCTTCAGATACTCTCAAGCGTTATAATGCAAATTTACTTAGGAGAATGGTTTCTCGTATTACCACTGCCAACATACACATTTCGACTGATCCAGGAAAGGAATTAAAAATCCAGCCTTGGCTGATTAACCAGCTGACAAAAACAACTAGTGGACTTGCCTCCTTCAACTTTCCTCTCATTCTAAGTCAGTGGAAATTTGCCAATAAGTAGAACTTGCCCATTACTAATTTCTTGCTCACCACTAGTTGGCAAAACTGGAAAATAAATACACTATTTGCACAGAAGAATAAAGATGTTTAAAAAGGGAACCTTAACTGAACGGGGGGTAAAGAGTTTTACTTGCCTGGGGCTATTGCCAGCCCCCTGCAGCAGTCCTGTGCCCTCGGCGCCGCTCTGGAATCCTCTGGTCCCCCGCTGTCACTTAGTTTCGTTTGACGACTCACCAGTCGCGGCCGCCATGCGTATTATTGGACGCATTCACCAATGCAATTAGCGCTATTGCGGACTGCAACGCGTACAAAAATACGCGTTGCCGTATTCCGCACGCGTAGATATGCGGCAACGCGTATTTTTGTACGCGTTGCGGTCCGCAATAGCGCTAATTGCATTGGTGAATGCGTCCAATAATACGCATGGCGGCCGGCGACTGGTGAGTCGTCAAAAACGAAACTAAGTGACAGCGGGGGACCAGAGGATTCCAGAGCGGCGCCGAGGGCACAGGACTGCTGCAGGGGGCTGGCAATAGCCCCAGGTAAGTAAAACTCTTTACCCCCCCGTTCAGTTAAGGTTCCCTTTAAGGCCTCTTTCACAATTACCACATCAATCTGCGTTGCACCCCTGTTCAACCACCACAGTGGCCATTATTTTCCATGAGGCTATGAGCACTACCCGCAGTGCGACGCGTTGCGTAACTAAATCGACGCTAGGCAGCTGCAAGCTCTGCAGTACGTTGTCGCATGATCTGTGCCTACTGTACGGATTATGCAGCAATGCAAGTCTAAGGCGACCCCGTCTATGCGCAGAGCAAAGATATACAAGCAATGTACTTCCTATCCAGCAGGGAGTAAGTCACTGAGCGGGGGCGGCATTACGCATATTACCCCATCGGCGCACTCTGTCGCAGGGCAATAAAAGGAGAACATGGTGCGGTGCGATCATCCTGCCCCAGGCTCTCCTGCCGCAGGACAATGGCACCGCACAAAGTGTGAAAAGCAGCCTAATGCTGGGCATACATGGTAAGTTTTGTCCTTATCAATCGAGCCGCTGATGGCTCGATTGATAATATCCGAAAGGACCTGCCGGATAGATTCCCTGCTCGATCCCCGCTGGCGGACAATAGCGGGAATCGAGCAGCTGATAAGGAGCGCCTGCGGGGAGGAGCGGGAATCGATCCGCGTGCACGAGCGGGGATGCGCCGGCATCGAGCCAGCGGCTCGATCCAGCGCATAATTGTGTACGTGTACGCCTGGCATAAGAGTACTTCAGGCTCCATTCTGTGGCAGGTGTGATGTTTGCGTTATCATTTGATAAGATGTGGCTAATTTAATGTCTTTGGAGGAAAGTATTTCCAGTAAGTTTTTTCCCCTGTGGGTGCAGACTGAGTAACAGGCTATTCAACTCTTGTATAAGAGAAACATCCACTGTATGGGGTATACAGAAGTACTGAAAATTGTTTAACATTATAGGGTGACTCATTGACTTCCCAAGGTCAGCAAAGGTCGACACCAACTGCATATTAGGTGCCATCAAACTGTGGCCCTGTCAGCAGTCTCTGTGCTCAGATTTCTCCCTGACGATCGAAGGATTTTCAATTAGAGAAGGCAGGGAAAATTCAGACCACGAAGGCTAAAAATAACAGGCATGGGCCTATTAAATGGCTTGGTCTGCCTAAGAGCATATTGATTTGGGGAAATGCTTCCATTAGCAATGTCAGAGTAAATGCATCTGATGTGCTCATGTCATCTGCTAGCAACCAGCCTTCTGGAAAACACAGACAGACATCCAACAGCAAGAAAAGAATAGAAGTATATGCAGTAACCAACAGAAACCAAACTATTACTTCCCTGTCCACAATGAATCTAGGCTAAACCAGAACTTACAATTCCCAACAAGATGGAACTGCAAATAGACAGCAGTGTTTACATGCAGATATAATTTTGCATGCAGTGTTGCAGCTAAGGCATTTTTTTTTTTTTTTTGCCGTTTGCTATATTTGGTAGGCAGTCCTGCACAGGGAAGGACTCTGAGATGACAACTGCTTGTATGGGAGGGTGGGGCGATGCTACATCCCTCACATAGAAATCTAGAGAAGCAGAACAGTTATATTGTTATTTGCCGGTGTTACCAAATCAAAGATCCCTGTAGATAAGCATTCCCTTTCCCAAAATAATTAAAGCACTCGCTGCTGCCATTTTAAAGGACAACTGCAGTGAGAAGTAAAGATAGGCTGCCATATTTATTTCCTTTTAAGCAATACCAGTTGCCTGGCAGCCCTGCTGGTCTATGTGACTGTAGTAGTGTCTGAATCACACCAGAAACAAAAATGTCAGAAACATATCTGCTGCATGCTTGTTCAGGGTCTATGGCTAAAAGTACTAAAGGCAGAGGATCAGCAGAATAGCCAGGCAACTGGTATTGCTTAACAAGGAAAAAAATATGGTAGCTTTCATAGTCTTCTCACTACAGTTGTCCTTTAAGGTTTCAGCAATAGAAAAATGGTTTGCTACTGTGAAAGGAGACCAGCTGTAGGTGTGAGTGTATAGACAAGACAGAACATTTATATCTTGCTTTTCTCCTGGCGGACTCAAAGTGCCAGAACTGCAGCCACTAGGACACGCTCTATAGGCAGTAGCAGTGGGGAGTCTTGCCTAAGGTCTTCTACTGAATAGGTGCTGGCTTACTGAACAGGACGAGCTGAGATTCGAAGCCGGTCATCTGTGTTTGGGGCAGAGCTCTTAACACTAGTACACTATCCTGCACTGGATTCTGACCACGCCACACACATTATATGTGTGTGTGTGTGTGTGTGTGTGTGTGTGTGTGTGTGTGTGTGTGTGTGTGTGTGTGTGTGTGTGTGTGTGTGTGTGTGTGTGTGTGTGTGTGTACGTGTGTGTGTGTGTGTGTGTGTACGTGTGTGTGTGTGTGTGTGTGTACACGTGTGTGTGTGTGTGTGTGTACACGTGTGTGTGTGTGTGTGTGTGTACACGTGTGTGTGTGTGTGTACACGTGTGTGTGTGTGTGTGTGTACACGTGTGTGTGTGTGTACACGTGTGTGTGTGTGTGTGTGTACACGTGTGTGTGTGTGTGTGTGTACACGTGTGTGTGTGTGTGTGTACACGTGTGTGTGTGTGTGTGTGTGTGTGTACACGTGTGTGTGTGTGTGTGTACACGTGTGTGTGTGTGTGTGTACACGTGTGTGTGTGTGTGTGTACACGTGTGTGTGTGTGTGTGTGTGTGTACACGTGTGTGTGTGTGTGTACACGTGTGTACACGTGTGTGTACGTGTGTACGTGTGTACACGTGTGTGTGTGTGTGTGTGTGTGTGTACGTGTGTACACGTGTGTGTGTACACGTGTGTGTGTGTACACGTGTGTGTGTGTGTGTACACGTGTGTGTGTGTGTGTACACGTGTGTGTGTGTACACGTGTGTGTGTGTACACGTGTGTGTGTGTACACGTGTGTGTGTGTGTGTGTGTGTGTGTGTGTGTGTGTGTGTGTGTGTGTGTGTGTACGTGTGTACACGTGTGTGTGTGTGTGTACACGTGTGTGTGTGTGTGTACACGTGTGTGTGTGTACACGTGTGTGTGTGTACACGTGTGTGTGTGTACACGTGTGTGTGTGTACACGTGTGTGTGTGTACACGTGTGTGTGTGTACACGTGTGTGTGTGTACACGTGTGTGTACGTGTGTACACGTGTGTGTGTACACGTGTGTGTGTGTACACGTGTGTGTACGTGTGTACGTGTGTACACGTGTGTGCGTACACGTGTGTGTGTGTGTACACGTGTGTGTACGTGTGTACACGTGTGTGTGTACACGTGTGTGTGTGTACACGTGTGTGTACGTGTGTACACGTGTGTGTGTGTACACGTGTGTGTGTGTGTACGTGTGTACATGTGTGTGTACACGTGTGTGTGTACGTGTGTACACGTGTGTGTGTACGTGTGTGTGTGTGTACGTATGTACACGTGTGTGTGTACGTGTGTGTGTGTGTACGTATGTACACGTGTGTGTGTACGTGTGTGTGTGTGTACGTATGTACACGTGTGTGTGTACGTGTGTGTGTGTATGTACACGTGTGTGTGTACGTGTGTGTGTGTGTGTGTGTGTGTGTGTGTGTGTGTGTGTGTGTGTGTGTGTATGTACACGTGTGTGTGTACACACGTGTGTGTGTGTGTACACACACGTGTGTGTGTGTGTGTACACACACGTGTGTGTGTGTGTGTGTGTGTACACACGTGTGTGTGTGTGTGTACACACGTGTGTGTGTGTGTACACACGTGTGTGTGTGTGTACACACGTGTGTGTGTGTGTACACACGTGTGTGTGTGTGTACACACGTGTGTGTGTGTGTGTACACACGTGTGTGTGTGTGTGTACACACGTGTGTGTGTGTGTGTACACACGTGTGTGTGTGTGTGTGTGTGTGTGTGTGTGTACACACGTGTGTGTGTGTGTACACACGTGTGTGTGTGTGTGTGTGTGTACACACGTGTGTGTGTGTGTGTACACACGTGTGTGTGTGTGTGTGTACACACGTGTGTGTGTGTGTGTGTACACACGTGTGTGTGTGTGTGTACACACGTGTGTGTGTGTGTGTACACACGTGTGTGTGTGTGTGTGTGTACACACGTGTGTGTGTGTGTGTGTGTACACACGTGTGTGTGTGTGTGTGTGTACACACGTGTGTGTGTGTGTGTACACACGTGTGTGTACACACGTGTGTGTGTGTGTGTACACACGTGTGTGTGTACACACGTGTGTGTGTGTGTGTACACACGTGTGTGTGTGTGTGTACACACGTGTGTGTGTGTGTGTACACACGTGTGTGTGTGTGTGTACACACGTGTGTGTGTGTGTGTGTACACACGTGTGTGTGTGTGTGTACACACGTGTGTGTGTGTGTACACACGTGTGTGTGTGTA